>NC_060185.1:28396873-28696873 GCF_021184085.1 Oncorhynchus gorbuscha
TAGGCAACATGTCTAATCATTCTGCTGGCCTCGGATTTGCACACTGGGGGCAGTGCAGCATAGCAATGGACTCCATTTCTCTCTCTCTCCTTCTCCCACTCCGTCTTCAGGCTTCCTCCCTCCTTCCCAGCTCTCAAGCGCACTCCTAGACCTCCTAGTGCTAAGTCACCACCCTGCCATGACACTAAGCTGTTTCTCAACCCTGGAAAGAAGGTCTTAGCACACCACAAGCCTCTATTTCATTTGCTGCTGTCTGTTAACGGTCTGCCTATTCTGAACCTAAACCCGCTTTTCACAGAACACGAGCTTTGATACCAAATTCCTAATAGCTTCATAATTAAATGTCAACACAATGTCATGTTTGGTTTTTGAGATTTTGGAATAAATCTCTTTGCTTCTTTAAAAGAGAACACCCTCCCCCCATCACATTTCACAATACAAATCATCCCAAAATGACATTGGCCAATTTTGTCTCCATTTCATTGCATCATGCTGCATTCTAAGTAGTTATTTGTAAATAATGCATGTGTTAAACCCCTTGTAAATGCATGGATTATGACACAATAATCCAATTGTAATTAATAGATTTAGCTATTTCAACCACAAGCTAAAACAAATTATTATTTTATTTTCCATATGCTTTCAAACTCCCTCCTTTGCTCATCATATAGACTTTCTCACACAGCTCCTGCTGTGGTCAACCTTCCTGTTGTCTGTGGTCAAACATGGTGGCTAAGAAGATAGAATATATACCATGTATCCTTCCTATATCTTAACTCTTCAATCACTCTTCATTGACGGCACATGCTGTAAGGACATTAACCTTTGCCAGGTCACGTCTCCACAGGAGATTGATATTGATGTCCTCCATTGGGGTGTGACGTTGTAAGCCAACCTTTGTTTCCTTGTTTGTGCTTTGTGTACCATCGAGGCTAGCGTCATAAGTCACCTCAGTCGCCCATGACCCCTGCTGATTTCCGTGTCATGCTAGATTAAGCCTAATCCAATCCAGCCTGACGTTTCCCAAAGGATATTTCTGGTAGTAAACATATGAATAAATAATCAGAAGCTGTCTCTAGAAAGCTTTGGCTCTTGGTCCCAGTGGTTAGCAATGGATAGGTCTTCAAAGGGGTCATTTGACAAAATGTTATTTTCAAGATTATCAGATAAAGTGGGTTTATGCTGGGTTTATATGGGTTTATGCTGGGTCAAAAGACCATTTTTAGTAGGTTTTTGCCTTCAGAGTAAATGCCATTTTTTTGTTTTTTTACATTAATTGATGATTGATAATAGGTTATGGCTTTTGTTACAATTTGATTAGAGTAATTAGATCATTGAGTTACCGTTTAATTAAAGCTATTGCATTTTAATCAGCTGTTGTCTGTGTAGTTAATTGCAGTGCATCATGTATCTTTATGCTTGCATCATAGGCCTTTAGCAGACGCAAACAAGTGTAAAGTAAGTAAGAGATAAATTCAGAGACGTAATTTTCTCTTCATATATATTTATTACCTTAATTTAACTAGGCAAGTCAGTTAAGAACAAATTCTTATTTTCAATGACAGCCTAGGAACAGTGAGTTAACTGCCTTGTTCAGGAGCAGCACAACCGATTTTTACCTTGTCAGCTCAGGGATTCAATCTTTCAACCTTTATGGTTATTAGTCCAACGCTCTAACCACGAGGCTACCTGCTGCCTAGTGTATCTGACTGCTTCATCCGATTAAATGGACGGAATCTCTTCAAGTCGGATTCCGGTCAGGGAGGAAAGGAAAATGATTAGTTTGGAAACTATTCTTCCAAACCAGGCAATGATCCACTTCCATGTAAGCAATGTTTACTGGAGTTCATTACAATTCACCAATGGCATTACTGTTCTTAAGTATACTCCAAAGACCACCTACCTACCATTCAGAATGACATACACCAATATGCACTCCAACCCCCACCTTCTCTCCCTCTCTGAGACTTTGCTCTAGGATCTCATTCCTAGGGGATGAATTTATCCAGATTGAAGCACTCTTGGCAAAAGGGCATTATCCCGGATTACGTGTCTGCTGGGCGTAATGTTAAGTAATTCAACCAGATGCTGTTGTTATCATGAGGTCACCTGTGGAGTGAGGGTTAGCACCAACCCACACTCCTCTGTCCCACCCTCTCCCCTATTCCCCCTCTTTCCTTGAAGACATAGGGCAGCACCCTACTTGGCCTGTCTGCCTTTCATAAGAAGTGTTAGGATACAGGGAGATGTGCAGAAGAGGGAAGACGGGCACACTGGGCGGCAGCTGCCTTCTCTGAGCACAGTCGGGATTTTTTTTGACAGATTAAAGAGGGGATTAATGGGTTCTAAATTGCAGCCTAATGCACAGGAAACAACAGGCGATGTTATTCCCTCTCAGTGGGAGCCGAGTGCAGCGGCTTGGCAGGGGAGGTCAACAGAGCCGGAGTAAGGCGGGTCGTACACCACGCTTCTGTTCCGGCAGTGTTTTTCTGTCACAGCTGGTAAAAAGTAGCTACCAGTCCTTACCTCCTTGTTCCTGTGTAGAGGGTTGTCCGGCGAAGAAAAGGGGTGGGAAGGAGGTAGTATAGTGGAAGTAATGCTATGACTTTTAGTGTAGCTTGGTAATCAGTTGCTAATAAGGATCTGACCCTTTTTTTAAATTTGACCTAAAATGACATGTAGGAGAAAACAACACGTTAGATCTGGTAAAAGATAATACAAACAAAAAAATGAGCGTTTTCTATCTTTTTTTCCATCATATTTGAAATGCAAGAGAAAGCCCATAATATAATATTGCAGTTTAGGCACTATTTCGATTTTGGTCACTAGATGGCAGCAGTGTGCGTGCAACGTTTCAGATTGATCCAGTGAAGCATTGCGATACTGGACAATATTTTGTATCAAGTCTGCCCAAATGTGCCAAATTGGTCAGTTGATATATTTTCAAGAACATAACTATAGAGAACATACAAAAATGATATGGTAATACAAAATGTAAGTTTACACACTCTCAGGAATATCATACATGATGGTTCATTAGCTTATACACTAACTTTCACACATCTAGATGGCCGGGCGGGGTGGGTGGGGAGCCAGAGACAGCAGGGGTTCAAACTGTAGAAGCCAGTTCCTACATTTGAATATAAAAATAGATTTTATCCAACAAAACTATTCCACATTTTATCTCTGGGACTCTCAGGATGACAAATCAGAGCAAGACTACTGAATGTAAGTACATTATTTACCTTTATGATCAGCTTGACACTATACACTGCATTTTAGGATTCTGAGCACTGTTTCTATTGATTTATAAATGGCATATAATGGTGCCATTCAATCCACTTTGTAGAGTTAAAAAATGATAGTTCTAATGTGTTATAGTTGTCTTTTATGTTCTTGAGAACTCCTGATTTTGCCTCAAAATAACAATCCACATATGTATTTTCATGCCTCGGCTCCATTCGCTGCCCATTTCTATTTCAGAGTGGGAAAAAAGCTGCTCCCCGCATCGATATTGTTATCAGGGCAGATCGGGAGTCATTACCTTGGGTAAATTGCATGCCATCCTATTCGCTGCCTACTGCTGCCAATATAATGTTGTGTATCCTGGAAGCGGCTGAAGCATTTGTGAGTAAGCCACCTAGCAAATACATTGACAGGATTGTTACAGGCCATGTTGGAGGGAGGATGGAAGATGCATTTGGTGTTTCGGCACAGGAGGCACTTGAGGAATTGGGTTTCTGATCTGATAACAGCTTCAGAGTGTTTTGTGGGAAGTTTCTGGAACAACCCAATATTACACCTGGATGAACTCGGCTGTCTCTACCCCCCTCTCTCCCACCTTCCATTTCTCTCTCTCTGTTCTCCCTCTCTCATGCCAGTGTTACCTACCAGAGATGGAAATGTATTTTAAATTGGCCGATGCAAGTTAGCCGTATGTGTTTGTTCTGTGTGTATCGGTATGCTTGTTAGCACATGTGTGTGTATGTGTGTCGGAGTTGCAGGTGTACGGTTGTGCAACGCCAATTACGCCTGCAAGCCTTGTGCGGCAATATATACTGAACAAAAATATAAACGCAACATGTAAAGAATTTGTCCCGTGTTTCATGAGCTGAAACAAAATATCCCAGAAATGTTGCATACGCACTAAAAGCTGATTTCTATCATATTTTGTGCACAAATTAGTTTACATCCCTGTTAGTGAGCGTTTATCTTTGCCAGGAAGCTGATTAAACAGCATGATCATTACACAGGTGCACATTGTGCTGGGGACAATAAAAGGTCACTCTAAAATGTGCAGTGATTTAGAGACCAGCCTCAGAACCGCAGACCGTGTGTAACCACACCAGCCCAGGACCTCCATATCCAACTTCTTCACCTACGGGATCGTAGGACCAGCCATTCGGACAGCTGATGAAACTGATAATTATTTCTGTCTGCAAAAAAGCCATTTTGTGAGAAAAACTCATTTTTATTGGCTGAGCCTAGCTCCCCAGTGGGCGGCCCTATGCCCTCCCAGGCCCAACAATGGCTGTGCCCCTGCCCAGTCATATGAAATCCATAGACTAGGGCCTAATTAATTCATTTCAATTGACTGATGTACTTAACTGTAACTTCGCTGAAATTGTTCAATGTTGTGTTTATATTTTTGTTCAGTATACATGCAAATTAGCCTTTTGACTTGAATATGGGGAATCAGGAAAGAAAGGAGCGCCTTGCAAACTCAACTGTGGTTAAATATGTGTGTTCTTCCCTGCCAGTACAACACACATGCATCTATCTGGAAACAACAGAACAGCGGCAATATATAGCTCGCTTCTCCCAGTGATGCCTTGCAGCGGACAGCGTTGACAGCAGGTGATGGCCTCCGATAGAACATGGGGGTCATGGTGGTCTGGATATGGTTAACAGATAGAGCCCTTCTGTAATGTTCCCCTGGCACTATTGGCTCATTGGAGTATGCCCAACTCATTCCTGCTCAGTCGGGGTCAATTCAACTGGATTATACTTTTTTTAAACTAGAGGCCGCAGGGAACAGAATTGTCTGTGGGAACCAGGCATACAGTAATTGTTAAGAAAGGCTCTATTCTTTGAGCAACTATTTAATCCAGCACTGATCAAGAAAAATGTTTTATTCAGCAAAGCAAATCAGACACAACAGCTTTCAATGAACTTTTTCTTCATTCTAAACTTTTTAAATCTGGGGGCTATGTAAGCTTTGTCAATCAGGAGGCCTAATAGTGTCAGGCCTCATCCCCTTCATCAGTCTGTTGATGTGGATAGTATTTCACTAGCTGCCAAACGGGGGGTTGAGCCACCTGCTTGTCCTACTAAGACAATTAGGCAATTGAGGGAGAGGCCATTCAGTAGTCATGATCAGAAGGCTGGTATTAGAGTTAGACAGAGCCGCCCATCTACCATCTCCAACTAACGGTGGCATGATGCCAGTTTTCTTCCAGCCTAATTAGCATGTTTGTTGAAGGAAATGTAGGAGCGTTTGACACCAGGCTTAGGAAACGATGGAACGCTTGGTTGGTGCTTAGACAGAAAAATCCCATTGGCCCCCAGACAAGCCTCTACTGTAAGGCCTGTGGCTCTGTGTCATTGTGGAGTTGCTTACCATCCCACTCCGTCCTCATCAGTTCTTTCCTCGAGTTACCAAAGAGCAATCTGCCAATGCATATGCCTCCCTTTCACAATATGTCCTTTGGTGGGCGCAGCAGTAGAACACTGCTGCTTGAATATTGTGGTTGGGGGGTGATCTTCTGAAGTATATATCCAAGTTTGAATCCATCTCACACTGAACATTAATACAGAATTAGCTTGTATTCACTGAGTCCTCTCCACATGGAACAAAGAGGTCTATTTTGACATGTAGTAATTACTGGTTTTCAGACTCAGGATCAGCTATAAGTAATCAAAACATATTATGTCTCAGCCCCATCCTATACTTTATATGATTTGTCTCTCTTCATCTTCCTCTAAGTCCTTAGTTTATCGCCATGCCACTTTAAAGGGGTTTCAGAAATGAGTAAGTGTAAATATTGTAAATAAAAAATGGTAAACATTGTGAAAGTGTAAACATTGAAATGAAACTGTAATTATTTGGAGTTGGTATTTATATTTCTTTGAGGATTTGTAGATTCAAGAGCACTTTTCACACCACTCTCTTTATGTATTTGGAGCTGGAGTCCAAGTGCAATTTAATATTGTGTAGATAATGTTTTGCCAGGCCCAGGCGAAAAAAATGGTTAATTCACGATCGGGCGGTTAAATGATTTGCTATCCTTTCAAATCTGTTGGCAGGGGTTTCAATCTGGCAGGCCTCCCGGGTGAATTGACAGTGGTCATTGCTCAATCCCTAGGGGACATTAGTGCAAATCACAGAGGCACACCGGAGTCATCGCAGTTCGCCCCCTTTCCCTTGGCCAGCACCCAATGCTAAATAGCAGTGCTCACTCTGGCTAACAATATTGGGCAAGGAGACTACCCTTAAACCTGATTTAATTATAACGCCTCAAAACAGGCCTGGCTCTAACACTGAGCGAGACCAAACAAAACATTGAAGGAGGAAGACCTAAGCGTAGGCAGGGAGAAGGGTCGTCCATTATTATTATTAAAATTTTTGTATATATATTTTTTAAGGGGTAGATCAGCTTTAATATTGCAGATAGATTGTAGCTTCAATGTAATTGTCTGCATCCCTTCCAATCCCCCATATATTTTTTTGCAAATGTATGTATGTATATATATATATACATATATGTATCTTTAAAAAAATATATATTTCCTTTAGTACCCTCCAACCCTACCAGGGTCATCCATTATTTCCTGTGTAAGGGGAAGTGGAGGGACACAGAGGATGCTCCGGCAGGCCGATGATAAACAGACTCTATGTCAGAGATTGGATTAGAGGGACAGAGAAAACTTAAAAGCAGAGTGCAGTTTATTGTAGCCTTATCTAAAGTGATAATGTTACCACAGATGGATGAGTGCAATGACGGATGAGTGGATGGTAGCTCTTATACAAGATATAACAATGGGCCAGATAGCTTGGTGGATATGCAACAACTGCACTTCTGAAAGAACAGGAAGGGCTCACATTCAAACAGCAGGGAATAGCTCCTCCGAAATTCACCATCAATTGCAAGACCTCTAGTTGGCCCGCGGTGTGATCATTAAACCAGGTGTAGACTTCGCTCAGAAGGGCACAGATAGAATCATGGTATGTTGCTGCCATTTGAAGGCTATTTTAGCGAAGATATGACCAAGACATTTCGAGAGTCTGAGAAGTTTTTTACAATGGAGAAGTTATTCTCAGATATGTTTAAGGTGGAAGGAAGTATGTATTTCTGGTCTAGTTGGGGGTTGCTATGTTTGAAATGAGTGTTTGACAAAGTTGTGTGTCTGAGAGGATCACTCTCAGGGAGGGTGTAGATTGCTGTTGATGCTCACAGAAAGCTGAAAAAAATAACAATAATAGTAATAACAAGAAAGAGGCATCTTAGGTTCCCCGGTAGAACAGTAAGGTAACGTTTGGAGGTATTTAGGTAAGCCAACTGTTCTAGTTTTCCACAATGACTCCTGGGGATTTTCTCTCCCTTCTGAAGTCTATGTTATCTAATTGTTGGTCTGATTAAGAACATAAGAATACAATACCTCCCAAGGTAAACAAAGCTATCTCCTGTTTGGCAGATGGAGAGAAAAAAACTCAATGGGAAGGGGGGGTATTGTTGTCACAAGTTAAACGTATCTGAAGCTTGCAGTCCTTAATCCGGGCTAGGGATGTGCATGTGTGTTTTTGTGTGACTTAGAGCAAATGAGATTATTCTCCTCTTTCGTTGGATGCTAATTGTATTACTAAACATTGTTTGCGTATCTAACTCATAGCAGCGTGACTCTCACGTTGGGTTTCTGTGATGTTGGACACAATTTTGCTCAGAGTTGAGGAGTAAGAAAATAAAAAATCTCACTGGGAAAAAACTTGTTGAATCAACGTTGTTTCCACATTTCAACAACAACAACAAAAATCTATGTGAACCTTGAATCAACATGGAAAACCGATTGGATTAGAGAAAATTAATCAAGGAAATTTAGATTTTTTTCTGTGCCCAGTGGGATGGGTTTTGAAATACCCTTGCATGACTTTTGAATAATGGTGCAGGGTGGTGCATGCCCCCAGGCCAATTCTGTGTGACACTAGCAAGGCAGGACATAAAAAACGCAGAAGGGCATCTAAAGTTGATCATGGCAGTGCACTGTGGCATGTTCAGAGGTGTCACAAATCCCCCACTCACCTCCTCCGAGTGTCCTTAAACTTCTCCAGGTCTTTGTGTTCATGGGGACCAGCTTGAATTATTAACAGTCTTTCATTAAAAGGCACTTTTCAGGGCTGCAGCCAGAGAAACTCGGGCTAGTTTGACGAACTCGTTTGGATTAAGGGAGACACAGCGCCGTGGTGGAGATTTACGACGGAAAAAGTTGGATGTCCCGCAGCCCAGAGAGTCTCTTCCAGATGGGCCTGTTCCACACAGAGTGGGGAGTTAATGGCTTGGAGTCTGCCGTCACTCCACCTCTACTGCTGCTCTCTAACTGCCAAATGTGATCTTGTCCCCCTATTTTCTCTTTTCTTCCATGGCAGCCTATTACCTAGGATCGTTTCAACCCAAATCCTTTCTGTTATTTGTAAGGAACCATAGGTATTCATAGAGTGTTCATATTCATACTGAATTCCCTACTGAAAACATACTTTGTTTTCACGAGCCAAAGTACCAGAACAACACTAATGAGCAGTGCCTGTGTGGGCCATGGCATCATTGTAGTATGAACTGTAATTATTCTCCCAAAAGCAGCCATCATTGCTTCAACTCTGCTGTGCATCTCTTGATCACCTCCATATTGGGAGAAAATGGGGAATGAACAACCCGAAAATACAAGTAACTTTCAGTGCCTCGGTAGCCCTTTGAAGGCTGACAAACAAGTGTCTTTCATGTTAAAACCAGCAGACGTGTGGTACAGAAAGAGAATAACACAGACAGAGATCAGTATCCAGGGGTAGGAGTATCCAGGGGTAGGAGATCAGAGATCAGTATCCAGGGGTAGGAGATCAGAGATCAGTATCCAGGGGTAGGAGATCAGAGATCAGTATCCAGGGGTAGGAGATCAGAGATCAGTATCCAGGGGTAGGAGGAGATCAGGGGTAGGAGATCAGAGATCAGTATCCAGGGGTAGGAGATCAGAGATCAGTATCCAGGGGTAGGAGATCAGATCAGGAGATCAGAGATCAGTATCCAGGGGTAGGAGATCAGAGATCAGTATCCAGGGGTAGGAGATCAGAGATCAGTATCCAGGGGTAGGAGATCAGAGATCAGTATCCAGGGGTAGGAGATCAGAGATCAGTATCCAGGGGTAGGAGATCAGAGATCAGTATCCAGGGGTAGGAGATCAGAAAGGGAAGATTTTGCGCTCTCTCTTTATGTGCCTGTACACAAGGCCTCCTCAGGAAATGGCATCTACTTCATAGTTTCTCCTCACATTTATTCTGACCCGTCTCTCTCTAGCAAAGAAAGATGAAAAAAGGGAGAAACCAAACCCCATCAAAAGGCTCGAGCCCAATTAGGGTGCAAAGTGAACTGACCATTTACTAAACTGGAAAGTCACCCTGATGCTTTCCACAGTTAATGAGGTGGGATGATGAATTGGAACATGTAACTGATGCTCTGATTTCATCAGCCACAGCAGGTAACAGGCAAAGGGTATCAGAGACATAGAGCGAGTATACACTTGATCTGTCTCTGTATTGTTGTGAAATGAGGAGGGTGTTAAACCAAAGGAGACATTGTGTGTTTCACATTCTGTATTTCTTGGGGCTAGTGTGTCAACAAGGTTTAGAGATGGTTACACGTAGTATTTTTCCCCGTCCACAACACACACACATACACAGAGAAAGAGCGAGAGAGTGGGCTGTTGCTTCAAGAATCTGTTATCTCTGCATTAATGATGGAGCGGGAGCTGTGGTGGCCCTCACCGAGACATGAACCAGATTTCATCCTGGGCTCCCATGGGTTGAGGGCTGCATGTCTCCAACATGTCACAACTCTATCGCTGCTGGGACGGGGCTGTATGTCATCATTGTAGTACCCCCCCCCCCCCATCTCTAAAAGTAAGACAGCTTTCAATGGAAGAGGAAGGAGGGTGGAGGGGGTTGGATGTGGGGGCTGTTTGCCTGGCTGAGATGGCTTGCCGCAACAGTTAGACCGACAGCTCTAATCAATTACAGGGACAGACCGCTGTGAACAAACAGCCTAATGGAAATAAAGTGGAAATTATCAACCCAGGAATGAGAGGAAAGAGGATGAAAAAGATGCAGGCTCAGACTTGGTCGTTACAAAGGCAAATTGCCACTTTGAGAAAGGAAAATATGTTTTCATTTACATCATTATTTATAATGAAAATGGAGAAAGAAAGAGAATCCACCCGCAGACTGTCAAATGCCCCTTTCTGACTTCTTGTTCTCTAACAGCATCACCACCTCAGATCCCCATCCCTCCATCCCCTCCTCCAGCTTCCCTCCCTCCCTCCCTCCCTCCAACACACACACACACACACACACACACACACACACACACACACACACACACACACACACACACACACACACACACACACACACACACACACACACACACACACACACACACACACACACACACACACACACACACACACACACACACACACACACACACAAAAACACACACACACAAAAACACACACACACACAAGCACACCATGTTGCTCTGAAGAAGCCACGCTCCACTAATACAGCTCGGCTGGAGAAAGCCTGTGAGCATATGTCATTAAAATGCTTAGACATGTGGAAGGGAGTGTCGAGAGATGGAGAGGAAAGGAGAAACATCTGGGGAAGAGTTTGTCAGGTGCAATCAGCATGATATCTACCCACCTATAGACCCCTGCCAGACAGGTAGGTCAAGGGGGAGCCAAAATAGGACACCCCACCATTCTCCTCGACTTCTCAGAGAGAGAGAGAGAGGTGTGTCACTCATATGAGAGAGACAGATGTTTGTGTGAGAAAACAGAGTGTGATGAAGGACGGTGAAGGGGAAGAGAATAGTATTTCTTCTTAAGACAGCATGAGATGTAGAGGATTCAAGAAAATCTCAGATGATTCCGTCTTCAAGAATATGAACTGACAGGTGGGAGTGTTGTTTCACCTAATTTTATAAGAAAAGGGCTTGGGGCAAAGCCGAATGAAGATGTATCAGAGATTTCAGACTAACTCAGAGTGGAGACAGAGGTCAAACAGCTGAGCTGGTGTAACAAGAGAACAAGTCAGGTGAAGCCGATTAACAGAAGAATGAATTTCAAATAAGCTCTATTGGCCTCAGCCGGCAAATTTAAATTTGAGACCTTGTCGTCTGCTTTTCAAAGTGTGCCCATGCTGTTAGAGAGAATAGCCAGCCATTTAACGGCAGGGATTGTGACGTTGTATCAGGTCAGGCAGGTGGAAGACAAACAAAGTAAGAAGACAAATAATGATAAAGCAGAAACGGTTTGTTCCTAAAGGGCCAGGGAAAGTTTCAGTGTTGTGCAGTTTCTCAGTAAGTGTTGCAAGGGCTAAAGACACCACCGGGGCAATGTTGTGTTACTGAATTAAATTGCTGAGGAACTGACCCTGTGGGGAGGCTCGCAACAGTCCGCTGAAGTTCTGCCCAGTTCCCTTTCTTAACCAGACTGTGCGGCTCTGGTCCAAGGTTAACCAACGCTGCTCTCTGTCCTGCTGCTTTTATTATGAGTCTGAAAAGGACTGATGTAACAGAGGTCAGGCTCAATGAGGCACAGCAGTGAAAGATGATTTGAGTGTCACCCAATAACAAATGGTTGAATAGCTGCATTCCACAAAAGACTGCTACTGTTCAGTTTGTGCATGGAAGCTGTTTTCATAAGCACGTTAAGTAAAAGCAGGGCAGGAACAGAGGGAGAAGGATGTTTGGTTACGTGTGTGCATGTGTATATGTGTGTGTGCATGTGTATGTGTGTATGATGGAACCACAGAGGCTGTGTGATGGCGCTGTACTGCGAAAGGTGCCAGAGTGTGTTTGTCATGGGCAGCGTAATGTCGAGGAGAAAGGGGACTGCAGAGAGAGACTTTCCCTAGGCACACAGAGTCTGTCAGACTGATTAAGTCATACGGGCTGAGTGAGAGCTGGGAAATTGAATCAGTGCATGCTGGGGTAGTATGTCATGAAGGAAAAATAAATAAATAAATAAATAAATGCAAACATAAAAGTATTAACATGATGGTACATCAGATATGCACTTATACCTGTTCCCAGAGGCCCTGGTGCACCAGTGTGCTCTCATTCCCCCTCCTCAGGCAATGTAAAGCAGGTCAAGACATCTTAAAGTTCAGCGAACGCAACATGACAGGACAACTCCAACATACGGCCTGTGTGACAGCTAGTGTTGTGGAGAGATGAGTGATGCTGGCCTGTGTCTTGTAGTAGGGGGAGGAATATGAAAGCCTGCTGGTGAGATAGGGACTTATCTATTTTAGCTTCAACTCACAGCTAAGAGACATGATAAAAAAACGGATGTGAACCACAAGAGAGTTTCACGTAGGAAGTACAAGTACAAGATTAACTTTTTAAAATTCTAAGTATGAGAGAGGCATACAGTTTCACAGCTATCCACCCAGTCTGTCTCTAGGCTGAGGCTGTCTATCACGTTATGGAGTGTGGTACAGGAGTGAAGACATCTGATGGAACACCGGTCTCCACTCCACCTCTCTAAACACACTCTCTCTCCACCTCTCTAAACACGCTCTCACTCCACCTCTCTAAACACGGTCCCTCTCCACCTCTCTAAACACGCTCTCTCTCCACCTCTCTAAACACGCTCTCTCTCCACCTCTCTAAACACGGTCCCTCTCCACCTCTCTAAACACACTCTCTCTCCACCTCTCTAAACACGGTCCCTCTCCACCTCTCTAAACACGGTCCCTCTCCACCTCTCTAAACACACTCTCTCTCCTAAACACGGTCCTCTCCACCTCTCTAAACACGGTCCCTCTCCACCTCTCTAAACACGGTTCCTCTCCACCTCTCTAAACATGCTCTCTCTCCACCTCTCTAAACACGGTCCCTCTCCACCTCTCTAAACACGGTCCCTCTCCACCTCTCTAAACACGGTTCCTCTCCACCTCTCTAAACACGCTCTCTCTCCACCTCTCTAAACACGGTCCCTCTCCACCTCTCTAAACACGGTCCCTCTCCACCTCTCTAAACACACTCTCTCTCCACCTCTCTAAACACGGTCCCTCTCCACCTCTCTAAACACGGTTCCTCTCCACCTCTCTAAACACACTCTCTCTCCACCTCTCTAAACACGGTCCCTCTCCACCTCTCTAAACACGCTCCCTCTCCACCTCTCTAAACATGCTCTCTCTCCACCTCCCTGTCTTTGTTCTGGGGACCTCACCTGCTATCAGTGCATCTATCTATCTCTTTCTTGTTCTCTTTCTCTCCATCTTTCCCTCCCTATCTTACTCGCGCAATGTTGAAACTAAGCATGCTGGTCAGCGGAGGATTACACAAGGGGAGCATCATTAACGCCACAGACAAGCCTCCCAGCACTGAAGCCAGGATGAGCTAGTGAACGAGGGACAGAAAGACGTGGAGATGTGAAAGGGCCTCTTGCCTCTGCCTCCCTCCCACGACTAGCCTACCTCCCCCACACTACAGCACATGGGAAACACTGGACCCTGTTGCAAACCCGATACACCACATTTCTATCTATAGCACTGCCAGCGCTAAATGGTAAACGTCTCGGTACTCTGCAAGTGAAAAGGGCACATTGAATTAAGAGTAATTTAGCTGGAGATTGAGTTCGCTTTCGTAGCACAATGCCTAGCAGCTAATTCACTTGCCTACTGAACCTGGCCTCACACAGAGCAGAGCACAGAAGCTGCTTTTCACAGCTCAGCTGATGCGTACAATATTCACAATACAACATGTCAGTATACTACTGTAGCTCGGGGCTGACTGGGACCAAAAATGAAACCTGACATTTCTAACACAGGAAACCATTTTTTCCCTTGAATTTGCCATATTGGCCCATTTTATTTCCTTGTGACCCCAATTATTAGTAAGATAATGATCATTTCGCGTAAAAACTTTTTAGACAGGCCCACCAGGTTAAAAATAAACCAGCCCATTTGTCATTTGCCCAAAATGCCAGATGCCCAATCTGCCCCTGACTGATGCCATTACCTTTGAATATAAAATGTTTCACTTCCAAACAATTACTGTATTGAAACAAAAGGTTTAAGTAAGCTTCAAGGGTACCTTTGATACAAAATGTTTCTTTTTTGGGAGGGAACACATCCCCTATTCAAGTTCCGACGCCTCTTTGGTCTGTACATTGGTTTTAATTTGTCAGACAAGGAGTTGTTTCAACAACATCTCTTTCAAAGGGAATTGAAACAGCAATGAATAGACAAGTGCACAGCAGTACTTCACCATCACAGAGAGGAAAGTATCCCCCCATTAAACCAGGACAAGAAGTGGGGAAGTGTATCTTTGATCAAGGGCATGTCACTATTTGATCACAATGAGAAGTCTACTGGCTGTCCCAAGAGTGGCATAACCTCACCTTCAAAGTACTCTTTGTTTTTCCTCTCAAACATCCTATTTTCTGTGGGTTTCATCAACATGTTCAGAGAACACTCACTGCAGCGAAAGCAGTCAACAACAAACACAAAGCGATGTGCAGTTGACAGAAAACAAAAATCAATAACGTATTCTGATGGTATTCCAGTCCAAAAAGTGTTCTAAAGAGAAATAATCAAGGGGACCAATTTATTTGTTTCTGTCTGTCTGTCGTGACTCAGGTACAGCAATCAAAATGGACCCACAGCTATAGAATTTAATTGAACCACAAAGGAATGTATTCTGTCACGGGTAACTTGGTGCGTGAGGGAAGAATCAGGCGCAGAGAGCATATAGTTCCACAGGAAGACGTGCACTTTTAATATCGCACTGAAATTAATGCCCAACAACACAGGGCGCGGAAAAATGTGGACCAACCCAACACAACAGGGTACCAGGTCCAGAGCACGAACACCAAAAAACATACACACGTAACATACAGTATGAGTAATCCCGCACGAAACAAGGGCGGGTAAACGTACTTTAAATAAGGAAGCCCATCAAGCACACAAATAGACACAGGTAAAACTAATATGACAAAACAAACATACAAACATATCGATGTCCAGAGGGGGTGGAGGGACCTCAGGCACCTCACCTTCCTGAAGGGGACCAGCCACCACCGGCCTGAGGAGAGACACATGAAACGAGGGGTTAATACGATAATACCTAGGAAGTTGTGATCTGTAACACACCTCGTTTATTCTCCCCAGGACTTTAAATGGCCCCACACACTGCGGCCCCAGCTTCCGGCAGGGCAGGCGGAGGGGCAGGTTTCGGGTCGAGAGACAGACCCGGTCCCCCGGTGCGAACACGGGGGCCTCACTGCGGTGCTGATCAGTGCTCCTCTTCTGCCGTCCCCCCGCCAGTCTCAGCAACTCCTGGACGGCTTTCCAGGTGTCCTTTGAGCGCTGTACCCATTCCTCTACCGCAAGAGCCTCGGTCTGGCTCTGATGCCATGGGACCAGGACCGGCTGGTAACCCAACACACACTGAAAGGTGGACATGTTCATTGAGGAGTGGCGGAGGGAGTTCTGAGTTCTGAGCGAGCTCAGCCCAAGGAACATACCTCACCCACCGGCCAGATGTAGTACTAAATGCGGTTTTCCACTCATCTCCTCCCCCGATACGCACCAGATTATACGCACTCAGGTCCAGTTTTGTGAAGAAGCGTGCCCTGTCAAATGATTCCACCGCCGTAGCGATGAGAGGTAGTGGGTAACAAACCCCACTGTGATGGAATTTAGACCTCGATAATCAATGCACGGATGCAGAGTTCCCTCCTTCTTCAAAAAAAGAAGCTTGAGGAGACGGGTGATGCCGAGTGGCCGAATGTATCCCTGTCCCAGTGATTCAGCAACATATGTCTCCATAGCTACTGTCTCCTCCTGGGAAAATGGGTACACGTGACTCCTAGGAAGTGCAGCATTCTCCAGGAGGTCTATCGCCCAGTCCCCTCAACGATGCAGTGGTAATTGGGTCGCCTTCTTTTTACTGAAGGCGATAGCCAAATCGTCATATTCAGAGGGAATACGAACGGTGGAAACCTGGTCTGGCCTCTCCACCATAGTCGCACAAACGGCAACTCCTATACATCTGCCTGAACACTCCTCTGACCACCCTCTAAGAGCCCCCTGTCGCCAGGAAATCACCGGGTTGTGCTGAGCTAGCCAGAGAATTCCCAACACCACTGGAAATGCAGGTGAATCGATAAGGAACAGACTAATCCTCTCCTTATGACCCCCCTGCGTTATCATGTCCAGTGGCACCGTGGCCTCCCTGACCACTCCTGACCCTAATGGTCAGCTATCTAAGGAGTGCACGGGAAAGGTAGGTCTAACGACACCAGGGGAATCCCTAGCCTTAACGCGAGCCCACGATCCATGAAGTTCCCAGCTGCGCCTGAATCGACTAGCGCCTTATGCTGTAAAGAGGGAGAAAACCTATGACCGACAGGAAGCTCTGGGTGAATCTGGTGCTCACTCTCCTGGGGTGACCGAGTAGTGCTCCGCCTGCCCTCCCGACTCCCTGACGAGCTCCTCCAGCACCGGTCGGCCGTGTGTCCTTTCCGACCACAACTGGTGCAGGAGAAGACTCCTCCTAAAGTCCCCCTTGATGCAGCCCCCCCGAACTCCATGGGGATGGGAGCAGGAGGACTGGGGGGTGGAAACAACAGGGCCTGTTCCAGATGCCCGCGGGCAGCCAGCAGGTTGTCAAGACGAATGGACATGTCTATAAGTTCATCCAAACTGAGGGTGGTGTCCCAACACGCTAGCTCCCTGCGGACGTCCTCCCTGAGGCTACATCGGTGGTGGTCTATCAACGCCCTGTCATTCCACCCCGCTCCTGTGGCCAAGGTCCTGAACTCCAGTGCAAAGTCCTGCGCGCTCCTCGTCTCCTGTCACAGGTGGAACAGCCGTTCACCCGCCGCACGACCCTCTGGTGGGTGATCGAACACTGCTCGGAATCGGTGTGTGAACTCGTCGAGTCTGGGCTATTCCACACTGCGTTCGCCAACTTCAGGGCTCGTCCGAGGACAGAGGATTGCTGCTCTGTGAGCGTCCGAGGATGCTCACACTCTCCTCCCCGGAGGGAGTAGAACGGACAGTCGCCAGGTATAGTTCTAGTTGTAGGAGGAACCTCTGACACCCAGCCTCCGTCCCATCATACTCCCAAGGGAGCGCCAGACGGAGAGCCCCGGAGCCAGATGCTGTAGCAGGGGTAGGAGGTGCTGATGGAGGGGGTGCTGGAGCTGAGGTGGGAATGCCACTCCTCTCCCATCGGTCCATCCTCTCCATCATCAGAATCATGGCCGATGCGATACGCGTACTTTAAATAAGGAAGCCCATCACACACACAAATAGACACAGGTGCAACTAATAAGTCAAAACAAACAGACAACGAAAAAGGGATCGGAGGTGGCTCGTAGGCCGGTGACGACGACCGCCGAGCACCGCCCGAACAGGCAGGGGAGCCAACTTTGGCGGAAGTCGTGACAATATTCTGCATAGAATGATGGTGTATGTGGTTAGGGTTATTAAGGAAATATAGGAATAACTATCATCCAAGATCTTTTACTTTTTCTGATGAAGAGACACAGTGTCAGATGGTGTATGGTTGGCAAGTCGTGTGACAAAGATGAGGCCAGTTCATTCTGCCATCTCCATTCTCAGTCATCTAAGGGGCTTGCACTGAATGTCACTGACTCCCTCTCCTCTGCCCTGCTTGCTCTAAGTTGTGTCTGTGAGACGGGCACACGGAGCAATCCTCTGTGACTGGCATAGACCCTGTACTGCGGCTGGGTCAGGGTCCAGGGCCAGTAGCGCCAGATGGGTCCCTCTGTGACTCACAGTGCCCAGGCAGCGTCACACAGACAGACAACAGAGAGGGTCAGAGGAAGAGTGACAGGAGCTAGTGTCTCTGGAGTTTCTGCAGTGTCACTGTCCCTCTCCAGCATCATTGACACTGTTATTACGTAAAAGGGAAAGTTTCAGAAATTTCACCAATCACACTGACAGGCCCCACAGCAGTGGAACTTCTGTCCCTCTCCGTTCTCATCCAGGCCATACAGTGTAGAATAGGAAGTATGTGTACATACTGTACAAAACAATGGTGAACAGAAAATCAATGTAAACACGCAGAATGATATAATGAGGGAGCTAATGGAAAGAGAAGCTATGATATTGTTCTTTATATTCAGGCTGTGTCATTTGGTCAGTAAAATCCAAGAATGAACTGAAAGGAATCGGAACGCTGGGCTAGACACAGCCATACAGCCTGCTCAGACACTCTTTAATCCAATGTTGTTTTTTTCCTTTCCGCACATAAAATGCTCTGAACCTGCTGGGAAATTGAATTTTCCACCCATGTGTGTGTATGTGAATCAGCCGAGCACAGCGTTGTCAGAGTACTCAATTAGCTCCCAATGCAGGAGCCAAAATGTTTCTCAACAGCATGTCTTGAAATATATTCTTTACAGGGAAAGCACTCTTTTGCATAATACTATATCCTATACAGGAAATATATTCATGGTCCCCTTCCAAAGGCGAGAACTATAACGACCAAAACAGCCCCAGTACCTGTGCCACATCATCATCCTAATAATAATTTGGTGGGTGCTTATACTTGCCCTATTTCACACATGTACAAGCGTGTATAAATACGCATGTGTGAATTGATTATTATAATAATTTATTTCATATCCTAACTCTCCCTGAGGCATCGTTGGAGAGTGGGGTCACGCCCAGGGTCTTCCATTATCAAATGCGATGTAACGTAGATGCTGGAAGTCGAGAAGCAGGTGGTATGTTTAATATAACAAGAAACATGGAACGATACAACGTAGGAGTAGTGTCTAGACATGAACAACAGAAACAAGAATGCCTGGGGAAAGAACCTATGGGAGTGCCAGATAAAGGGAAGGTAATGGAGTCCAGGTGTGCCTAATGATGAAGCGCATCATGGTCCCCTGGACTGGTGGTTAATAAACCAGCGACATCTAATGCCAGAGTAGAGGAGCAGGACTAGACATGACAGTACCCCACTCCAGACGCAGGACGACACCGGCCAGAGGGAGGGCCCTGAGGACGAGGAGCGGGCCGGTCAGTGGAAGATGGAAATCATAGATGATGTTGAGTTCCAGAATATCCTTCATTGGAACCCAACACCGCTCCTCTGGACCGTACACATTACAGGCCACCAGGTACTGGAGCCGACCTGGGAGTCCAGTTGACATAGGTGGGAGCTCCCTCGACGTCCATGGGGGGCAGAGGGATGTTGTGGGGGAGAGCATCAGCCAGGGGATGAGGAACCACAGGCCTGAAAAGGGAGACATGAAAAGAAGGCGAGATCCAGTAGTCACTGGGAAGCTGTAACCTATTCATCACCTCTGGGTGCTCAGCTTCTTGCAGGGCAGGTGGAGTGAGTGGTTCCTGGTAGAGAGCCTGACACGATCCCCTGGATGGAACACGGGAGTCTTAATGCGATGGTGGTCTGCCTGCTCCTTCTGACGGTAGACAGTGTGTTGGAGTCTCACGTGAGACTCACTCCACACCTCTTCTGCATGCCTGAACCACTCATCAACCGTAGGAGCTTCAGTCTGACCCGGGGTCCATGAAACCAGAGCCAGCTGAAATCCCAGAACACACTGGAACTCCCTTCCGCTCGGTGAAGGAGTGAGGTAATGAATTCTGGGCATACTCCGCCGGTCCTGGTAGTGACTCCTCAGGAACCTCCCCAGCTCCTGGTTCACCCTCTCCACCTGCCCATTGGACTGAGGTCAATACCTGGAAGTGAGGCTGACCGTGACCCCAAGCTTCTCCATAAAGGCTCTCCATACCCGTGATGTGAATTGGGGGCCACAGTCAGAGACAATGTCCTTCGGGAAGGCCATATTTCCAGTAGACCTGCTGGAATAGTGCCTCCGCGACCTGGAGAGCAGTAGGGAGAACAGAGTGGGATGAACTGACAGGATTTAGAGAATCTATCCACAACCACCAAAATGGTGGTGAAATCATCAGAGGAGGGGAGATCAGTGACAAAGACAATGGATAGATGAGATCAGGGATGCTGAGGCATGGTTAAGGGGAAGGAGTTTCTCTGCTGGAGCATGCCGAGAGAATTTGGTTTGAGCACATACAGAACATGAGTTGACGTAGCGACTAACGTTCTGCGACAAGGTAGGCCACCAATACTTCTCGGAGATAGACTGGGTAGTGCGAGAAATACCTAGATGTCCAGCGATGACAGCTGTGTGCGCCCAGGTCAGCAGCCGATCCCTTATCCCTGTGGGATTGCTCAGGAGGACAGTTAGTGGGTGAGGGCTCACTATCCAGAGCCTGGTGGATGTCCACATCTACGTCCGAGACCACAGGGGCTACAACTCAAGAGGAAGGGATTATGGATACATTCTGGACAGGACCATCTCCAGAATCGTAGAGACGGGACAGGGCTTTGGTGTTCTTTTAAACTGGGCAATAGATCAGCATGAAGTCAAATCTTGTGAAGAAAAGGGCCCAACTTGCTTGGCGCGGATTCAGCCTCCTCGCTGTCTGTATGTACTCCAGGTTCCAATTGTTGGTGAGGATGACGAATTGGTCCTTGGCGCCCTCCAGCCAGTGTCTCCACTCCTCTAATGCCAACTTCATGGTCAGGAGCTCTCGATCACTGATGTTGTAATTCCTGTCTGCAGAGGGCAGAGTAATATGCACACGGATACAATTTCTGTGGATTACCTTGTTGTTGAGACAGAACTTCCTCCATGCCTACCTCTGAATTGGAACTGAACATGACCTGAGCACATCTAATTTCTTGACGTCCATCTTCACTCCTTGCTGGCTGATTTGGTAGCCTAGGAAGGAGACAAACTGGCACTTCTTAGCCTTGACAAACAGGTGGTTAGCCAGGAGGTGTTCCAGGACTACTCAGACGTGAGCGATGTGATCCTCCAAGGTAGCTGAGTAGACCAGAATGTCGTCAATATACACCACCACTTGGCATCTGAGCATGTCCCAGAACACCTTGTTGACAAATGCCTGGAAAACTGACAGAGCATTGGCTAAGCCAAATGGCATCACCAAGTACTCATAGTGACCAGACGTCGTGCTAAAAGCTGTCTTCCATTCATCCCCCTCCCAGATGCGGATGAGATTGTATGCACTCCACAGGTCCAATTTGGCAAAGAACCAGGCCCCATGGCTGCACGCACCAAGGGGGTAATGGTATTTCGTGGTGACTTCATTGAGTCGTCTGTAATCAATACATCCATCTTGGCCACAAAGAAGAAACCTTCCGACGCAGGAGAAGTGAGGATGAAACCTTGTTGGAGCACCTTATGGATGTACTCCTTCATGGCCTGGGTATCAGCCACTGACAGAGGGTCAATGTGTCTGTGCGGGGCGCTGAGCCTGCAAACAGGTCGATGGCACAGTCCCAGGAGCAATGAGGAGGGAGACAGGTGGCGCGGGTTTGGAAAATACCGCAGGTACTGGTATAAGTCTGGGATGTTGGGCTGAAGGGCAACCACAGGACTCAACCGACATGAACCACGGGGACGGGGAAGCAGGTCCTCCGGCATTCGGGTGACCAGTCTGATTTTCATCCTCGACCATGAGATGGTGGGGTTGTGGTGTTAAAGCCAAGGGAGGCTGATCTTGTGATCTGGTGCACTGGTGAAGAAGGGGATGTTCCCCTGATGGATGGACACCACAGTGAGGGTGAGTGGTTTGGTGATGTGTGATGGTCCCGGAACATAATGGCCGATTATCAAGGGCTTAAACCAGGAAGGAGAGGAGAGCGGGTATGAGATGATGTTGAGAGAGAGGAGGCAAGGGTCTGGTCAATAAAGTTCTCTGCAGCACCGGAATTTAGTAATGCTGTAGAAATAATACATGAGGGACAGTCAACTAGTGCGATCGCCACCAAAAAGGGTTGTCAGAAAGTGATGAGGAGGGGATACTCACACCTGCCCCAGGAGGTTGAAGATCACGTGACCATCCCTCTGCTCTTATGGATCTCGAGTTGATACGTATCGTACACTGCTGTAGCTGGTGCCCTCCTTGACCACAATAGAGACAGAGCCGCAGCTGTCTCCATCTGTGTCGCTCCGCCACAGGGAGGCGTGTGACCCCTACCTCCATGTATTTAGGCTCTGGTCCAAACTGTTCACTGAGGTAGGGAGAGAAGCAATGAGAGTGCCGACGATCCCAAAGAAGGTTATCCAGATTGATGGCCATCGCGGTAAGTGTGTCCAAGGACAGGTTGTCATCTCGATAGGCCGGTTCCATCTGAACCTCCTCACTCATTCTGTCTCATTCTCCTCACTCAGGTTGTCATTCAACTACGGCAGGTCCTCCTGCCGTAGTTGGAGTAGGAGCTCACCTCGCTCTCTGTTCTCTGGTGGATGATTGAAGATACCTCTGAACTGAGCCATGAACCCCTCATATGAATCCAGCTCCTCCTCTACTCTCTCCCAGGAGCCATGGCCCATTCCAACACTCGCCTAGCAAGCAGAGAAATAACCATGGCAATGAAAAGTAAAGGGAGAACTGTAGTAGGAGGCCAATGTATTTAGATGAGGTGCCGTCATATTTAACCAGGAGGGACAAACGAGCATCGCTGACCTGGGCAGGTTGCTGAATCAGCTGGTGTGCTGGCTCGCTGGGTCGACTGGTGGTAGAGTATCCTTTGCTAGTTCAAGGCAATGCCTCTCGGGTATGTTTGAGATGTTGAACACTGCGATGAACCTCTTCCATAGCCGTCTCCAGTTGTGCCAGCTGGTCGTGGTAACGAAGTAGGTATCCCTGTTCGTCGACTGTCTGGGAGATGTTCTGATTTCCTGCTGCTTCCACTTGTGAGGCAGTATTCTATAATGTAGATGCTGGGAGTCGAGAAGCAGTTGGAATGTTTAATATAATGTTTAAAGTAACAAGTATACAACGTAGGCGCAGCATCTAGACATGAACAACATAAATAATACTGCCTGGAGTAAGAACCTAAGGGAGTGCCAGATAAAGGGAAGGTACTGAGTGAGGTAATGGAGTCCAGGTGTGCCTAATGATGAAGCGCAGGTGCGTGTAATGATGAATGCCAGGTGCGCGGAATTATGGTTCCCAGGACCGGTGGTTAGTAAACCGGCGACGTCGAACGCCGGAGAGGAGAAGCGGGAGTAGACGTGACAGGCGACCCTGGAAAAGGTTTAGGATTCTTGCTCAAGGGCACAGCGACAGAATTTTCACCATGTTGGATCAGTGACTTGAGCTAGTGACCTTTCAGTTACGGGCCCAACATTCTATCTGCTAGGCTACCTGCTGCTCATCATCTCATTTCGTTATAGCATTTACAGTAACACTCAGCACTCCGGTGGAGGAATATTTAACATGTGCTGTGGGTGACTCATCAACATTAATATGGCCTCTTAAGTTCTACTTGCACCACTTGGCTTCTTAGATATTAAGCAAATAGGAATGTGTTACCCTTTCTCCTCAGTCCTTATACATACACTTTAGTATGACCCTTATAGGCTGCACTTTCTCTGTTGACATGTACTCAAGTGTACTCCCAACATGAAGACAACAAGAGTCCTCAGAGTGTGTCATTACTCATGCGCACCAATGGGAAAACCTTGCTCTTGTAAGTGCTTGTTCACAAGAGACATTTTCTGAAGCACAACGAGTTCAATCGATACATAAAATAGGAGCAAAGCTCTCCAGTTAGTTTTTTCATAATCTATAAGTCTTTGGTCCTTCAAAGTCTTAGTGAGATTGAAACATGTTATTTACTGAACAGACGTAACTGGCATTGACGAAGTTGACCAAATGACAGTAAGATTCCAAATTCTTTACAGAATTTTCAATTTAAAAAACAATTATTTCAATCAATACAATACAGATTAGACGCAACACTCAGTTTTGTTACTTAATGACCTTCTATTTCCATTCTGCAAGCAAAGGACCTTCAAAGTCGATTGAAATCTTCACAAAATGCTTCAAAAAGCATATGTATGTTCTATGTCAAATCAAATCAAATCTAATCAAATCAAATCAAATCAAATCAAATTTATTTATATAGCCCTTCGTACGTCAGCTGATATCTCAAAGTGCTGTACAGAAACCCAGCCTAAAACCCCAAACAGCAAACAATGCAGGTGTAAAAGCACGGTGGCTAGGAAAAACTCCCTAGAAAGGCCAAAACCTAGGAAGAAACCTAGAGAGGAACCGGGCTATGTGGGGTGGCCAGTCCTCTTCTGGCTGTGCCGGGTAGAGATTATAACAGAACATGACCAAGATGTTCAAATGTTCATAAATGACCAGCATGGTCAAATAATAATAAGGCAGAACAGTTGAAACTGGAGCAGCAGCACAGTCAGGTGGACTGGGGACAGCAAGGAGCCATCATGTCAGGTAGTCCTGGGGCACGGTCCTAGGGCTCAGGTCCTCCGAGAGAGAGAAAGAAAGAGAGAATTAGAGAGAGCATATGTGGGGTGGCCAGTCCTCTTCCGGCTGTGCCGGGTGGAGATTATAACAGAACGTGGCCAAGATGTTCAAATGTTCATAAATGACCAGCATGGTTGAATAATAGTAAGGCAGAACAGTTGAAACTGGAGCAGGAGCATGGCCAGGTGGACTGGGGACAGCAAGGAGTCCTCATGTCAGGTAGTCCTGGGACATGGTCCTAGGGCCCAGGCCAGTTGAAACTGGAGCAGCAGCATGGCCAGGTGGACTGGGGACAGCAAGGAGTCATCATGTCAGGTAGTCCTGGGGCATGGTTCTAGGGCTCAGGTCCTCCGAGAGAGAGAAAGAAAGAGAGAAGGAGAGAATTAGAGAACGCACACTTAGATTTACACAGGACACCGAATAGGACAGGAGAAGTACTCCAGATAAACAAACTGACCCTAGCCCCCCGACACAAACTACTGCAGCATAAATACTGGAGGCTGAGACAGGAGGGGTCAGGAGACACTGTGGCCCCATCCGAGGACACCCCCGGACAGGGCCAAACAGGAAGGATATAACCCCACCCACTTTGCCAAAGCACAGCCCCCACACCACTAGAGGGAAATCTTCAACCACCATAAGGTCCAGATGAATGTAAAAAGAGATTAGAGACTGAATAGGAGATGAAGGAGAAAACAAAATGACGTAAGAGCTCCATATGTGTATGAGTCACCTACAGCTAAACAACCCATTGCACAATGGTGACTGACTGGGGCATGTGGGGAGCATACCGCAGAGTTCATCTCCAGTGTTCCATCACAGTGTCACAAAGAGACAGCTTGCATGGTCATCCAATCATGGGCTTCCAATATTGCCCCTATCTCCTCCCATTACCAAGGTGCCACCACCTCCAAATTTAGGGCTCCTGTGCTAGCCACCTGCCCTAGGACCTGTACACCAACCCCCTCCACCCACAGACAGGGCCCACTAGCCAGACTGGGGTTGGCTCAGAGACAGAGAGGAAGAGGGCATCTCCACACCATGCCCCGTGTAAATCCTCTGGCTTGTTTCCTTACAGAGGTCCTGTCAGGACGATTGGACACAGATCAATCATACACTGTCTGTACATGTCACTGTGCCAAAATAGTGTGCATTTAGACATGTAGGGACAATAGGTGTTGATAATGGGATTTTCTTATTCTTACTCTGTATTTTCGATTGAATATTGTTTACCTGATTGAACTTGGCATTACCTTAGTTTCTATTGGGATTGTGTTTTTATTAAAATAAATAAAACATGAACTCAAATGGAGTGAACAATTGCTGTGAGGGAGAAGGCATGCCTGTGCTTATTTTGTCATCAGGCATATGATAGCTGTCCTGACTGCTTGACGTGATTGACAGGTCAAAATGTGTGAAATCACCCTAAAGACATACAAAATTGTATTGGTAACATCAAAATATTTATTAGATCTTTACCTACATGAAACACAACAATGATTATCAGAAGTTATACTTGCAATTCAAGAATCACATAATATTGTTTATATGTGTAAAATTAACAAACAGGAATTTGTTGTAGAAAACAGTGCTCTCAGAATTTGAATAGAATGGACTGACCAATGGCTTTTCTCAAAGGAAAGTGAGCACTGAACTGGCAAGGAAATGTCATTAACTGTAAGAACCAAGTGGACAAAACCATGTCCGTTACTGCCCATTGTATTGTAACTGCACAATTGTATCATGGCTCACAAACATTTAAGTCATTTAACCTGTTAGGGTCTCCACATGGGTGTGTGTGTGTGTGTGTGTGTGTGTGTGTGTGTGTGTGTGTGTGTGTGTGTGTGTGTGTGTGTGTGTGTGTGTGTGTGTGTGTGTGTGTGTGTGTGTGTGTGTGTGTGTGTGTGTGTGTGTGTGTGTGTGAGTGTGAATGTTTGTGAGTGTGTGAGTGTGTGTGTGTGTGTGTGTGTGAGTGTGTGTGTATTTGAGTGAGTGTGTGTGAGTGTGTGTGTGTGTGTGTCAATACACATGTGTGTGTGTTTGTGATTCAAAAGTGGCCATTTGTAAGTGTCTTTTCTGAAGCTTTTGAGTTAACCTCTCTGAGCTTTTAAATGGCGCGCTCAGATTAGTGTACCCTATATAAGGTGCAGACAGAAAAAGGATGAACCTTGTTTTAAAGATGCATTGTGTAGAGATTGGTTGACCTTAGGATGACTGGGGTGAAATATCGCAGATGATCCCCTGGCTGCTGACGGACCTCACTGTGCAAAGAATTGAGAAGTCATAAATACATTTTTGAGGTAAACAATGTTGTACAACAGCACTCAACTCTCTCTCTCTCTCTCTCTCTCTCTCTCTCTCTCTCTCTCTCTCTCTCTCTCTCTCTCTCTCTCTCTCTCTCTCTCTCTCTCTCTCTCTCTCTCTCTCCTTTTAAGCGAACACATTTCAAAGCACATTTTTAAAATTTTTATTTTTAACATACAAATTACAGGTGGTGAGAGGAGGGGAAACAAAGACCCATACAAAAGGTACTGTACATAAGGACACTTGATCTTTCTGTTTCGAGTGATTGAGAAAATTATTACTGGAGAGGAATATGGGGAAAGAGAAATGAAGGCAATTTAATAGCTTGCAATAGACAGAGTATTGTGGAGGATAATGTTAGAGAGGAGAGAAAGATAGAAAAATCAGACAAGAGGAGGAGGATAGCTAGATACCTTAAATCCTTCCCATTAGAGGACTCCATTGCCAGGGAGGGATTGTGGGGTTTGATTCAGTGTCCGAGATGAACCAGGCTTCCTGGGAAATGAAACAGGATGATGGAGATCAGTGGAAATGCTGGAGGGATAATCACACCCAAAACACAGCCATCTGCTTTCAATCTCTACCCCGATCCACACGCACCACCGGCAATCCCTCCTGCCAAATCCTTAAATCCTGACAATCTGCAGCACTCAGTTTAGGGGCATCTTAATCCACATAGCACCCCACATTACTGGACAGTAAAACCCGCCATCCTCCCCTCCCACCCTGAGAGACACACACCAAGTCTGATCCCCACTCCAACACCTTCCAGACACATCCCTGATCCCAGTAATATCACTGATCCATGATCATTAGAACCTCAACCTAGACGACCACCAATCCTTTTGTTCTCAACCACTTCTCCTCCAATGACCTTCACCTCTCAAACCAACCCACCACACTATATCCCCATGCACTGACTCTTCCCCACTATCACATACATTCAACAGCATCAGTAACAGAGGGATGCTTCAACATTCTGAAATGAAAGACCTCACTGATTGTCAGAACAGGCAGTTAACCCACTGTTCCTAAGACGTCATTGAAAATAAGAATTTGTTCTTAACTGACTTGCCTAGTAAAATAAAGGTTAAAAAAAGGAAAAAAAAGACGATAGTTGTTTGGTTCTCTAAAGTGGGAGGAATAGTACAATAAAAGGAGAGATGATAAAAAAAGAAAAAAAGTTTGAATTCCATAAGCTCACAATTTCCTTAAGGGTTTAATAGACTACAATATTGCATATTATGTTGTAATTGCTTGAGTGTATCTCCAATGAGATTACATTGATTGGAATCAAGGTATTCGTTTTTGTATTGGTCCAATAAGGCTTGTATGTTGCTAGTAAGGATCTGATTTTCTCATCTCTGTATCAATGGCACTATACAAACATGCTATCTTCAAAACTAATAAGGACATTGCCAGTAAGAGGCAGTGTTGTAATTTCTGCCCTGGTGCACCACCGACAATGGGTCCTACTTCAACTGCATTTCTTTTTATCAAGATCCTTTATCCTATCCAATCCAACACTAAACCAATTCTATTTTATTTTGCCAAGATTGGAAAGCAAACATCCTACTCTGAAAGCAGAGAAATACGGGAAGAAGCAACTTCCCCTTAACTCAACCCCCAGGAAAGGTTTAGATAATGGTCTGAGAGACAACCAAACACAATTGAATCTTCCCCTCGCCCTGGCGTCTTAGCGAAGAAATGGACCACTTAAAAAAATTGTCATTCTGATCAGTACAGTATGACGTTTAAAAACTTGATATAAGATTAATTTATTGTTGTTGTTTTCCCCCTGCTATATATCTTAAGTGCCATCTCTGTGCTGGCTAAACACACAGTCGGCTAGCTAACTTGGTCTGTTTTATTTTGCCTTCCTCCCGAGAGCCTAATGCTGTCTGACAGCCTGTCCGCCTATCCAAGACCCATGTTAAAGGGAGGATTCTATCCACTGCTCCTTCCTTACCCCAAGGGACTGGAAGAGGAGGGTGGAGGGGCCCCCTCCACTCGGCCCAAGCTGCCACTCTCACAACAGGAGGCCTTTTATCGACATCTTGTTTGTTTACTCAATTTGTTAGCCCACGTCGTCGCATACACTCCGACGGTTTGTTGTCAGAGTCTTTTTCTTTTTTTCCTTATTGTATCCCATCTGGTTCCCTATGTCTCTTCATGGGTGTCACTTAACCAACTCTCTAAACCACACTGTCGACTATGTAGAAACGAAACAGTATTTATCGGTCTTAAATCCTCGACACGACAGAGACGACAAGTGTCCCAGTTTCTCCTTAAAAACAGTTTATTTAATTACAGAGTGGGTTTATGGGTAATACATTATTGATGTTCCCGTTTCCTGAAGTTTACACGTAACAGTTTAATGGGTCTCCACCAGGACATTATGTATTCACCAACCTATCAATCAAAAGCACTCTCAGCTGACACTTTCAAAATTAAAATAACTTAACAAAATTTTGTTCTGCCATGATCCACTGATTTAGTCTCTTTCCTTTGGGATGCATATATTGTGTTATGATGCTTGGGGTTTATTAAAACAATCTTCTATTAATGCAATCACTATTTTAGGCTTTCTGAACTTTGAAAGCTTGAAGGCACAAATCTATCAGAAGTAAAAGTTTTAAACCTGTTTCAGATCTAGAAGTTCCTGTCCTTATAAGACAAGAGAGTAGATCCACTCAACAAGGGGTGCTTACATCTCTCTGGTCTTCTGTGGTACCGAATGGTAATAGACTGGTCAGAGTCCTGGTCTTTAAGAGGGATTTCAAACAAAAGTAGCCCAAGAGCATTGAACCTAAAAGGGATTAGACACCAGAATAATACAGGCAAATGTGTTTATTTATGTCCCTTCTCTTCCTTCTCATCCTAAGTATGTTTGTCTTGGAAAGAGATTGGACGAAAGCTTCAAGACTCCTAGCTGAATCACTGCTGAAGAGATTCATTATCCTTTGACATTCCACCTAATCCTTTCGCATTGCACATTTCTGATTATTAATCGAGTGCCTAATCCCGAGCGCAGGCCAGGCTGTTTCTTGTTCGGGTTTGGCAGCCTGAAAGAATCTTGGTGAGGAGAGAGAGAGGACGATTCCAAATCCATGCCCCCCCCTGCAGAGCCAAAACAGGGCAGAGGGAACTGTACTGTACACACAGTTTCTGAACAGTTCTGAGTGTATTTGCATTATACCCAACTTGTTTTGGTGCATTCACAACCCATGCAGCGCCTCATCTGACTGCTCCGTGTATTTGTGAAATCAGGCAATTTTGGCCTTTTTCACAGTGATTGGTCTGCGTCACCATGGATATCCACTGGCTCAGGTCTTACAGTACTGTTTGGGTAAAGTAAATTACACTGAATGGGAATTCAGTCTTGAACTGACTTAGTTAAGCTGTTCATAAAAGCCCAAAAACATCCAAATGGGATTTTAAAATATCACGAATGACCCCACTGCATAGTCTTTATGGTTGAGAGACCAGTAAAATTGAAAAATGTTTACCTGCAATTTAGCCACCGTTCAGTCACACAGCTCTCAAATGTGAAAGGAGCCCTATAGAGGGACCTAGGCAGTAAAGAGCTCTTCTGTTGTTCAGTTCCCTCTGCATAACAGATGTGTCTAGATGTCTCCATGTCCTCCCTCTCCCTGCTGCTAAAGCATGCACTCTGTGATGGATAACGATCAAACTTGCCCACTTAATTGTTTTAGGTCAAGTAAATCATTAGATGTAGTCTCCTTTTGCACAGGTTTTACTAATGTAGTTAGGGCCAGATAGCCTCACAATTTTGGAGGCTTGTTATCATAAACAGCTTGGGAGCTCAAATCATGAGGCCAGCTGCACTGACTATGGCTGGTACAAGTCTGTGCTGAACTATTTGTTTATCATAACAAATGCTGGGGAAAGAACTTGGACTTAACTTATAAAGACACTAATTATTTAGTACATATGGGAGTGTTTAGATTATATGGCAATACCCCAGACAGGCTTGTTGATGGAGGGATTCAATGTGGTGTGCACTCTGCATGAGCAAGATGTGCTGTGCCTGGCTGGATCCGCAGATGCAGAGATCATATCTCAATGCAAGATTGTGCCTCTATGCATTTAGGATAGCATGGATGGGGTAGTTGAACAGACGTATCTCCCTATTTGAGAGTGCTCAAGGGATGTTATCTGGAATGCACTTTCAAAGAGCTGACAGCGGAAATCTCTATTTCAGTCCACACATCAATGTGAGGAAGATCTCTCCAAACCCTATTGGGGGGGGATTAATGTACATTTTAAAAGACAGCTTACATTTCTAAACTCAGTCTTCAATTCAAATTTTGACTCTGAAAATCACATTCTCCAACACCATTACAATAAATATCCTGCCACAGAGACTCCATCCATGCTTGAATATGGAAAGTAAAACTACCATCATATGCCTTGTCACCGGAGGAAGCTATAATTTCACTTGTAATTGTTCATTTTCAATGAATGAGAAGCACACTTTTCAACATGGCAAATATACGATCACAATATCCCTGTAGCTTAAACATGGAGCGCTTTGTTGTCTCATCGTCTTTACTTCCCCCATCATTCTACTCTGAAGATGCAGACGCGGGTACTATTCATATATCTACATTAAGGATAAAGCTACGTTTAGTGTTGTGTTCCAAACTGTACTGCATATTAACTAAGACGAGGTGAACACTTGAAGTAACGGAACAGCGGGGACCGCTACTCTCTGTCTCTATCTATCTGCAGCGGGCAAAAGAGCCATCCATATAAGAGATTTTATCATTACCAAGCACAGTGCATGGATCCACACAGGGAAATAGGTTCACCGGGAAACTAATGGTACTTAACAGATACTGGTGTGAGATTGCATACTTATCTTTGTACTATGTGAAAAGGAGGCATTTTGAGAGATTTGACAGTGTGTGTGGTGGTAGTATTTGGAGGGGTGTAGATAGGGATGTTACAGAACAAAACCACCACTGCACTCACACAGCTCTCTTCAGTAATGGCAGTTTGAAATAACAACAACAACTAACTATCCTCTCTCACTCTGTTTTTATCCATTTTAGTGTAGATGATATAAAAAGGTACAAAAGACCTGATTTACTCCCAAGAGTAGTAGTCTTCTTCTCTTGCTATCACCACTCCTCTACCACTTGTTTTTATTTTTTTTAACCTTTATTTAACTAAGCAAGTCAGTTAAGAACAAATGACGGCCTAGGAACAATGACGGCCTAGGAACAGTGGGTTAACTCCCTTGTACTGGGGCAGAATGACAGAATTTTTCCTTTTCAGCTCAGGGATTCAATCTTGCAACCTTTCGGTTACTAGTCCAACGTTCTAACCACTGCCGCCCCATATTACTTAAAGATATGTCTGCATGAAAGGCTGCTAGCAATGTCCCCCTGCAAAGGAATTCACAGTTCTCCATGTACCAATCACAGTGGGAAAAATACAGAACAGAACCATTTCCTCAACTGTGGTCTGAATGCAGATTATTTGGGACCTACCTACGATAGTGCAGAATACTCCACTCTGAGCTTTTCCATTCCTTTACACTGGTACTGTAGCCTTCCCTCGCTGTATCCCCATATCCACTTCCTCTTCCCCTCCTCATGGTTGATATATGTGTTATTAATTCCCCTGTCGGTGCTGCGCGATTCATCTGGTTTCTCTGGAAGGAAGACTGAACCCCGTTTAGAGTCTGCGTGTGTCACAGTGGGGAGATGGGCCTCCTAGCCTACGTCAATGCACTTCATTAGAAGGTGAGCGGGCCCACTGATTGTTCACTACAATTAGTTATGATTCATTTATACAAGGTCAACAACTTCATCTATCACTATGGCCTGGCACCGACATGCGGCTTCCATGGTTAATCTTCAATAAAACTAGATCTTTGTGTGTTTACTTTTTTTTTTAAAATTTTATCACACCATGAAAAACACATCTGTCATAAATTAGATGTATGACGATAATTTATTGTGGTGCCCTAGCATTGCTTCCAATTGAGCAGTCTGGCCACTTTGCCATGAATGATAGCTTGGCAATGTACTGTATATTCCTTTCTCATTTTTCCACAAGACTTGAATGAATAGCACAGTAGATTGCACTACCACCCAAAAACTGTTTCCAAAGCCTAAGTGATAAGAGAAATGACTTGGTATATAACAAAGACATCCCTGTAAGCTCTGTTTGGGAGACTCTCCTACTAAACTGCTGCTCTCAATTAAGAAAGATGTTGTTTTCACTGGATAGAGCCCTGTGATTCGGTGATACTCTCCCGTCAGAAGACAATATTTAGTAGCATCTCTCTCTCTCTCACACACTCTCTCTCTCTCTCTCTCTCTCTCTCTCTCTCTCTCTCTCACACACACACTCACACACACACACACACACACACACACACACACACACACACACACACACACACACACACACACACACACACACACACACACACACAGACAGACAGACAGACAGACAGACAGACAGACACACACACACACACACACACACACACACACACACACACACACACACACACACACACACACACACACACACACACACACACACACACACTACCCTCAGCTCTGCTCTATTGAAAGGTGATAGTCACAATTAAAAGAAAAGAAAAACTGTCCAGGTCTTGATTCAATAAACCATTTACTGAGGCCTATTGCTTTAACACGTTTATTGCCTGTTATACACTGCAAAACCCCATACATCTCCCTCTGAGTTGCCACCTGAGGAAATAAACATATTAGTCTGCACAGCTTGATTTATCCACTATAGCACTAACACATTTTGCACAACATGTTTGCCTTTTGCCAACACATATATAGTACAGAACATGTACTTCGTGGCTTCTTGCTTTGATTGTATTTCCCAACACAATGTGGATAGTAAAGGCACAGAGTGTATGACAAGTGGCTGTGTTCCTTTCCGACTTCGACAATATCAGAACACGGTGGCCTTAGTACTAGTACGATAGTCCAGGGAGTATTTTATTGCAAAGTACCTATTATTAATGCATCGCCTCACAAGATGGAATGGAACGATATTTGCTGTTGTTTGAATGCGTCGTCCAAGGGCTATTAATAGAAACGGGAAGAAACACACCAGATAATTACTGCTGGGATGCTGCTTTTTTGTAAATATATTATTATTTAAAATAGGGAGTTTTAATGCTTCAGTAACTCCACTTCCTTGTAATTGTCCAATGCACCATTTTCTTCCTTCTCTCTTCTCTATTCCTCTCTTCCCCTACCCCTCCCCCTCCCAGCGTTTTACCAGCAGAAAAGTTCACCCTCTCCTCTTGCTGCTGTCCAGGTTCATCTGAGGCACTCAGCATGAAATTAGGAATCGATTATTGTAAGACACTTCTGCTTGGTTAACCCCATTCAGCTCTGTTCGCTCACACGCTCCTCCCTCCTTTCACCAGGTCAGGCATTCATTCTCTGTGTTTAAAGATTTACACAGGCAAGCCTTCCTTCACCTCTCTGTGTCCTTGCTGCCCAGAGCTCGGGCTTCCTCCATGTGTCCTTGCAGCCCAGAGCTCAGGCTGTCTCCCTGTGTCCTTGCAGCCCAGAGCTCAGGCTGCCTCCATGTGTTCTTGCAGCCCAGAGCTCAAGCTTCCTCCATGTGTTCTTGCAGCCCAGAGCTCAGGCTGTCTCCATGTGTTCTTGCAGCCCAGAGCTCAGGCTACCTCCCTGTGTCCTTGCATCCCAGAGCTCGGGCTGCAGGCTCCACAACCCCCGCAGAGCCCACTGACAGACAGTATTAGTCCTTGGTTGTTATCGCAGGTGAAGATAGCGGTCAGAGTCACCCAAGCAATATCTCCCCAACTTATTTCTGATTGCAATTATAGTTGTGATCCCTGACATGTGTATTCCTACTGTCCATCTTAATTGACTTAAGGCAGATCTACAGGAGACTGCAATGCAACATAAGAGAGGAAAAATAAACAAGCCGCATGCTAAGATGCCATGAAGGATTGTGACATGCGGCTAGGGAGTTGGTGATGGGTTTGACAGTGGTTTTGTCAACAATACACTTGAGGACAAAATATATTTAGATTCATCTTGTTTAGTCTTTCATCGTCCTCACTGGGAATGTCAATTGCTCAAGAATACTCTTTGGACAATTGTTTTTTTGTTTGTTTTTTGTTTGTTTTTACACCAAAAGAATTTGCCTTATTCAATGCATTACACAGCTACACAAATCCCTATATACTTTGTATTTTACTGTATGTGGAGCCATTCAAATCATACCGAAGAAGGTGGAAACTAAAACTTCAAAGATCCTCTGTGAAAAATGAAGTACTGAGCAGACTTCATCGCTCAGTAGAAAAGAGACACCTCTAAAAAGTGGGTCCCTTGTAATTCAATTCAGGGCTTCCATGGTGGTCTGTACAGTGTTGTGTGTGTATCTGTATGTATGTGCGTGTGTGTGTGTGTCCTTTGTAAGCAGGTGTCCCAAGGCCCCCTAATCCTGCTATCCGGCAGACGCCATGTGAGAATTCAGCAGGAGATAAAAGTGATGGGGGGCCTACTACTGAGTCAAGGACACTCTACAGAGGCCTATCCTGCATCCCCATCCTCCCCTGCCTGGTCCGACCCCATTTAACACCTTTAAGTAGCAGTCTAGGAAATAATCTGAAGAAAATCAGTCCTGGAGACGACGATAAGCAGCTTCATCCTTCAATAAGACGAAGCAGATAAGTGCTGATTAAACAAAGGGTTGTGGGGGGGAGAACACAAAGTTATGGTTCCTAAGGGACATTGAGTGTGTTCAATCTCTCAAAAATGTAAGTTACTTAAACATGTAATGATATGGTTATGGGAAAGCCACAGGTCGAACTCTGAAAATGTTCACACACTTATGCGCTCGATTCGGAGCCTGCATGCCAAAGCCAAATAGAGAGGGGGATGGGTGCCAGACAACAGTAGGAGGCAAATGGTAAGCATGAGTGTTCTGTGTACCTCGGCCTCTGGGAAGCTTCTCTCCATGCCGTTTTACTGCATCTCTCTCTCTCACACACACACACACACACACACACACACACACACACACACACACACACACACACACACACACACACACACACACACACACACACACACACACACACACACACACACACACACACACACACACACACACACACACACACACACACACAGAGATGTACAAAGATCAGCAACCCAAACATGTAAATACGTTTCTTCTTTATCTCTCCCAGCCGTGGGGTTGTGCTGACCTGGTGGTTATAAGAGGGATTTTTTCCATGATTCTCTTTGTTACTTGTTTTTCCTGACCACCAGAGGGACCCATTATAATCAATACATCCCAACAAGTGGAAGTCACAGTGGTGCTCTGCTCTGTCTGCTCTCTTCTATATCCTGTACCACAGATGCCTCATTAACATCAGGCCCATTCCATTCTCTCCATTCGGCCACTATTTCCTCTACTGTGTCCAGTGTATTACTTTACTCCTTCCTTCCTTTCTTTCTATCTTTCTTTCTTTCTTACTCCCCTCCCTCACTCCCCCTCCAGCTCAGTGCTCTCTCTCTCTTTTAGTGTGATAAGATCAGGTGCAAGTGGACTAAAATGGCCACCCTATATTTTCCTCTCTCCTCGCTCTCCTCTCTCTCCTCTCCCTCCTCTCTCCTCTCCCTCCTCTCCCTGATATAATAATTCTACACCTGTGCCGGCCTGATATTTGTCAGCTTAAAGGCTGTAGCTCTGGCTGCTCTGGTTGTCATTTTGTGAGACAGCAACGCATAATTATTTTCCATTCTATTTCGAGGCTTGATTGACGGGCCGACAGGCTTGACATTCTCCGCAGCATTGTGGAGCCTGTTATTATGCGAACATTAACATTCTGATAAACACATGGTCTCAAACAGTGGGATGTTTGTGGATGTGTGTCTTTCTGTTCTCATGTGCATGTGTGTACGACACATTTGTTTTTCTGCACCATTTCCTTCCCCCCCTTTCTACCTCTCTTTCCATCTATTCAGGCCTTCATTATCTCAGTAGTGGCTCCTCTTATTCTGTAGGGATTTCATGTGTTCATTATATCCATGTCTGTCTTTCACTTTCTGCTGCTGTAAACATGCATACAACAGTCCTACATGCAACATGTTCACTGTATATGTTTTGAGGACTCACACATTCAACCTCTCCCATTATTCTCTCAAGCCTTATTATAATGTGCTAGTTGAAAGCAATTCAATAAACCTACAACAATTCAAAGCAAAGAAAATATGATGTGAGGCATCCTGGAGACCTGTCTTTTGAATCCATGGCAAATGCTGAGAGCAAAATAACAACGAGGTAACGAAATGACAACAGAATGAAATACATTCAAAATGAATGAAATTGACATTCAAAATGACCAACTCAGAGTATTGTAATATGCTTGAATTTCAGTACAATACCCTGAGTTGGTAATCCAATGAACAGAAAACTAACATTGGATTAGATGTTTTATGTCATTATCATTGTAGCTCCCTTCAGTAACCACAAGCACAACCGTTCCTTGATTTTAACTGGCGGCTTTATTCTGTAGTTTTAGTCAGAATTATCACCTTCCGTGAGAACTATAAAGTAAATGAAAAATACAGTTAAGCACACTCTTACAACCTTATCTTACGAGTGACTTATTAGCTTGGTATAACTCTGAAGTGCTTCCATACATAACAGTTTAACCGGTGTTATAACGGGTTCAGATTAAACACATGAATAAAGGAACAAATACCTCATTGGCTGCTTATTACAGAAGGGAGGAAATCAAACTTCACACTTATTATTCCTGGCATGAATTCACACTTTATCCTAACATACACTCTTCAACCTTTATGAACTACACCCGATGACATGAAAACTTAGCTAACGCAGCGCAGGATTGCCTTCCCTCCAAAAGTGTGTTGCTACAATAAGGATGCCCGTTACAACAGTATTAGCTACGTAGTTCCGCTTGTATTATAATTTCCCCCGCACAGCGGACACGTAAACAATTCAAACAAAAGACAACGACATAACCTGTAAGTCTAACTGTCAGTTACAATCATTATTCTTATCTCAAGGTCTTTCTATGATCACATGAATGTGATGATTCAAAGCCTATTGTAAAGACATTTGGCTTCATTGTAATATTTCTGAAGCCATTGTGCTCTTAGCAAGTATATAACTCCCACTCACACACATATTGTGTTTCTATCCTGTACGTCGAACAATGACGACACCCAATGCTAAAGCTGCCCGATCCAAAAGAGTTGATCATGTCTCAGTGTTCTCCCAGCCTTGCCCTGGCACAGCACATTGACATCATGACATTTATAGTTAGACCAGTGTTCTTTTACGCAGCTTGAAAACTGATTCATAGTATGACCTTGCCCAGCAGTAGAATGCCAATTTAATAATTATAGTTTGGCATGGAACATATTGCCAGATGCTTTCAGGGCCACCTAAATCAGATTCCATTCACGCTAAAATTACACACGATATCAATCAGTTGGGTCAGAATCGTCCGTCACCCAGGATTTGATTTATGGGGCCTGGCAGTGAATGATTGTGTTTGTGTCAGCAGGTGTCCAGCCTAATCACCTGAGTGCAGTCCCCTGCTCCTATTTTAATGCAGGCACCGAGGTAGGTGCCATTTGCTTTCTGTGACCTGTCTTACTTACAGGTGCATAGTAAGTTGGGACATTTGTATTTTTGTTAAGTATCAAGTATTGTGCATTACAGGTCCAACGAAACTACAATAAAATATTGTACTATATCAATATAAAAACACAAACATTTTCAACTCTTCATCTCCAACATTGCAGAAATATTTAGTGGATATTACGACATCTTGGCTGGCATCATCTGCAGCATTGACTATATGCGAAATGTGTATGTGTCAGCATATACCTGTATGCAGTCTCCACACAGCACCAGTAAAATGGGGCTACAGTAACAATATAATGGGGCATTGAGTTGCAAGCCAAGCAGGAGGTGTCAGATTATACTAAAGTGGAGCTGGCTAACTTAAAAGTAATACAGAGTGAAATGGGAAAAATCCAGGCAGCAGAGAGAGGAGATCTAGCGTCCATACAGTGTGGTGTGAGTCACGCCTGCTCCCACTCTGCCTCCCTGGAGCTCGAGGGCACCAGGCTACCTGTCTTTACATGCACCTGTCACCATTATTACTTGCAGCAGCGCTCATTGGACTCACCTGGAATCCTTCACGTGGTTGATTACCCCCTGAATATCTGTCTGTTCCTCAGTGATGTTCCCTGTGTCCACATTAATGGTGGTTCTTTGTTCCTGTCCAGACGCTGTTCCTGTTCTTTTTCATGTCCGTCACTCTCTGTACTTGCTTCTCATTTCCTGCGTCGATCCTTTCAGTGTGTATATGTGTATGTGTTCGTCAGAGAGAGTGAACGGGAGTCAATGTACAGTTGAAGTCAGAAGTATACATCCAACTTAGCCAAATACATTTAAACTCAGTTTTTCACATTTTCTGACATTTCATCCTAGTAAAAATTCCCTTAGGTCAGTTGGATCGCCACTTTATTTTAAGAATGTGACATATCAGAATAATAGCAGAGAGAATTATTTATTTCAGCTTTTATTTATTTCATCCTAGTGGTTCAGAAGCTTGCATACACTCAATTAGTATTTGGTAGCATTGCCTTTAAATTGTTTAACTTGTTTCGGGTACAAGCTTCCCACAATAAGTTGGGTGAATTTTGGCCCATTCCTCCTGACAGAGCTGGTGTAACTGAATCAGGTTTGTAGGCCTCCTTGCTCGCACACGCTTTTTCAGTTCTGCCCACATATTTTCTATAGGATTGAGATCAGGGCTTTGTGATGGCCACTCCAATACCTTGACTTTGTTGTCCTTAAGCTATTTTGCCACAACTTTGGAAGAATGCTTGGGGTCATCATCCATTTGGAAGACCCATTTGAGACCAAGCTTTAACTTCCTGACTGATGTCTTGAGATGTTGCTTCAATATATCCACATCATTTTCCTGCCTCATGATGCCATCTAGTTTGTGAAGTGCAACAGTCCCTCCTGCAGCAAGGCACCCCCGCAACATGATGCTGCCACCCTCGTGCTTCACGGTTGGGATGGTGTTCTTCGGCTTGCAAACCTCCCCCTTTTACTCCAAACATAACAATGGTAATTATGGCCAAACAGTTATATTTTTGTTTCATCAGACCAGAGGACATTTCTCCAACAAGTATGATCTTTGTCCCCATGTGCAGTTGCAAACCGTAGTCTGTCTTTTTTATGGCAGTTTTGGAGCAGTTGCTTCTTCCTTGTAGGAGCATCCGTTCAGGTTATGTCGATATAGGACTGGTTTTACTGTGGATATAGATACTTTTGTACCTGTTTACTCCAGCATCTTCACAAGGTCCTTTGCTGTTGTCCCGGGTTGATTTGCACTTTTCGAGTACGTTCAGCTCTAGGAGACAGAATGTGTTTCCTTCCTGAGCGGTATGACAGCTGCGTGGTCCCATGATGTTTATACTAACATACTATTGTTTGTACAAATGAATGTGATACCTTCAGGCATTTGGACATTGCTCCCAAGGATGAGCCAGACTTGTGGAGGTCTACAATTTTGAGGTCTTGGCTGCTTTTGAGGTCTTGGCTGATTTTCCCATGATGTCAAGCAAAGAGGCACTGAGTTTGAAGGTAGGCCTTGAAATACATCCACAGGTACACCTCCAATTGACTCATATGATGTCAATTAGCCTATCAGAAGCTTATAAAGCCATGACATCATTATCTGGAATTTTCCAAGCTGTTTAATGGCACAGTCAACTTAGTGTTTTTAAACCTCTGACCAACTGGAATTTTAATACAGTGAATTATAAGTGAAATAATCTGTCTGTATTGTTGGAAAAATTACTTGTGTCATGTACAAAGTAGATGTCCTAACCAACTTGCCAAAACTATAGTTTGTTAACAAGACATTTTTGGAGTGGTGGGTTTGGGATTTAAGATGATTTGTCTCTAATTTGTATTCCACTGAAGGCTGTGATTTCTGTGATTTTGCTCCTGCTTCTTCACACCTTCGCTGCCTAAAAGGATGGCCCTCTGGGGTCTAAGGGGGAAGATCCTGTCGGTAACAGCTCGACTGGCAACACGAATTGCGTCAACCTGACAAGCAGCCCCAAGTCCTGAGGGAAAATCGTTGGTAAACCGCCGTCTACAAAGCCCGCTATCTGTGCAGGTTGACTCTCTGCTCCCTTTGTCTTAGTGGGCCCGATCAGTAAATCAAAGACTGCAAACACTATCTCTCTCCTTTTTTTCTTACCTTGAATAGATCGCCTGTGGTCATGGGGGAAATAGGGTTTACGTGAAAGAATAGCTAATGGTTCACCAGGCCGCACAGAGCAGACACACCAAGTGGAAAAGTGAATGCGATGTGATGTGATCGTCAGGTTCTTTTGACACGTAGTCCTAGCGAAATACTTTTAATTATTCAACCTTTTCTTTTCCCTTGAAGTGTACATTAATCTTGTTAGTTTTTTCCTGTGTTAGCAGGCGATGTCTGGCCTGTTCAGGCGATGTCTGGCCTGTTCAGGCGATGTCTGGCCTGTTCAGGCGATGTCTGGCCTGTTCAGGCGATGTCTGGCCTGTTCAGGCGATGTCTGGCCTGTTCAGGCGATGTCTGGCCTGTTCAGGCGAGGATGTGGCTGTCGCCACCATTTCATTTCATAGTGTTTTGGGAGCTGAGAATAAAGGACAAAAAGAGAGTCCTCCACTGACAAATGGAACCCGCTGTGTATTTTTATAAAATACCTTTTCAGCTGTAAAATCACAGAGGCTACTGTCTGTTGACTATATGAAAGGGAAATTATGATAAAATTGATGCCGGTAGGATGCTGGTGCATACAAGCGTGTGACTGTGTGTGTGTAAGTTTGCGAGCACATATCTCATGCCTATTTAAATAAAGGTTAAAAAAAGAACCATCAAACATTTGGTGTGTCAAAACAGTTGTTTCTGACATCAACTTGTGCCTTTTTTCAATGCTGAATTAAATGTCCTATAATGTGTCATAATGTATTTTTTCCCAAACATCCTTTTTGATTTGAAAAGTCATCCAAGAAGTCAACATCTAGTTTTTCAAATGTATCTGTAATTGGATTACAATATTTTAGCTAGTAACGTTTACAGTTTTTTGTCATCGGATTACATGTAACTGATTACATGTAATTACAGTACATTTACATTTTAGTAATTTAGCAGACACCCTTATCCAGGGCAAGTGTTTGTTTTGGAATATGTACATAAGATACTCTTTGATGAGCTCGGGTTTCAGGTGCTTTTGGAAGATGGGCAGGAACTCTGCTTTGCTAGCATCAGGGGGAATCTGGTTCCACCACTGGGATGTGTCAGGAAAGAGAAGACCTTAGTCTGGGCTGAGCGGGAGCTGGGATGGGGTGGGAGGGCCAAGAAACTACGGAGTGCTCGGGTTGGGGTGGAGGGTTTGAGCATAGCCTGAAGGTAGGGAGGGGCAATTCCTCTTGTAGTGGAAATGAGCTTCGACTGGAAGCCAGTGGAGTGTGTGGAGGAGCGGGTTGACATGGGAGAACATGGGAAGGTTGAAAGCCAGACAGGCTGCAGCGTTCTGGATTAGTTGCAGGGGTTTGATGGGGAAGCCCAGCCATCAGCGTGTTCCAGTATTTCAGATGGGAGATGACAAATGCCTGGATTAGGACCTGATCCACTTCCTGTGTGAGGTAGGTTCGTACTCTACGGATGCTGTAGAGCATGAACCTGCAGGTGTGAGTCACTGCTCTGATGTTTTCAGAGAATGACAGGGTGTTGTCCAGGGTCATGGCAAGATTATTTGCACTGGGTGGGCGACACTTTGGCATTGCCAACCATGATGGTCTTTGAGTGGACAGGCCTTCCCCGGGACGAAGAGCAGCTCCGTCTTGTCGAAGTTGACATTGAAGTAGTGGGCTGACATCCAATCTGAGATATCTGCCTGGCATGCAGAGATGCGTGTCGCCACCTGGGTGTCCGAAGGGGGGAAGGAGAAAAGTAGTTGTGTGTCATTTGCATTGCAATGATAGGAAAGACCATGTGAGGATATGACAGAGCCAAATGACTTGGTGTGTGTGTGTGTGTGTGTGTGTGTGTGTGTGTGTGTGTGTGTGTGTGTGTGTGTGTGTGTGTGTGTGTGTGTGTGTGTGTGTGTGTGTGTGTGTGTGTGTGTGTGTGTGTGTGTGTGTGTGTGTGTGTGTGTGTGTGTGTGTGTGTGTGTGTGTGTGTGTGTGTGTGTGTTTGTGTGTGTGTGTGTGTGTGTTGGGAGGTTCTTAATTGACAAACACACAGGCTGGTGTAATGAACTGAGACATATCTGTGGGTGTAACCTACAAGTAGCAAAAACGCAGCTACAGCTAATTAATCTGGCAGAAGTGCCTGTGACTCCCTCTGAAATGCATTTGCAGTATTTAATAGTTAGTAATTGACTTGTATCCTGTGAAATGTAAATTGCAGAGAGTCCCTCCCATGGGGAAGACTTCCTGTGGAGGGAGTTACACAGTGAGGTAATACAGTCGGGAAGAGGGGTTTCACTTTGTAAAGCACTGGCAAGAGATTTCAGAAAAGTTTTCTGTGTTGAGCTGAGACTCATACATCACATACCTGTATACAGCCCAGATACTCAAGCATAGTTTGCACATACAGATAAACCTGATGGAGTTAGTCACCCATTAGAGCAGTTATCCCTGGTGGTCCTTGTCAGTTGTGATGATAGCTCCACAATTGCACATCTCCTGTTGGTCTGCTAAGTCTGGGGCAATGCTCCAGAACAGATCCACCTGACCTGGATTCCTCCATTGTGTCAGGACTGGGTCATCAACCTGTGCAAGTGAGCACAGCTTGACTACTTATATTTAGGAAGCATTACCGTCTGTCCCAAAATGATTCAAGCTGTGTTCTCCCCTGGGTATCCAGTTAGCTCATCCTCCCACTGCCTCATCTAAAAGGTAAGTCTGTGACCTTTCATCATGACCCACGCTGTTTGTCTTTTGCGGGGTGCTGTACCTTGACCTTTCCAGTCCTTTTAGCCCCAGCAGGTAATCAATTAGCGGCTACTTAGATTATTACAGTCAAAGGTGAGTATTACATGGCGGAGTGAGCCGGATGAAATATAGTTTTTAATGATTACTTGGTCTCAGATCCCTCGGGTAGTTGAGGCCGGCCGGTAAATGGGAGGACACATCCTTGAAGACTCTGGAAGGGTATGAGAAAGTGCATACGGTGGTTTTCAGATTGTTAGGTCGTGGCTGCACTGTTTACAGACGTGCGAATGGAGGGAGTCCATGGCGGGGCTGGACTGGTGGAGACACCACATCTCTCTCCCGTCAGAAGACAATATTTAGTAGCATCTCTCTCTCTCTCTCTCTCTCTCTCTCTCTCTCTCTCTCTCTCTCTCTCTCTCTCTCTCAACTAAGTGCACAATGTTAACTAAGTGCACAATCAACTTCATTATTCAGTCTGTCAGGTCAAAGCATGGGAAAGGGATTTTTTTCGTGGCAGAAGAATGGTGTTCAGATTTGTTGAAAAGTTAAAAAAAAATATATATAGTCCTTGACACTCATCCATCTTTCTTCTCTCCCTTGACAAGACTTAGTGTCTGGCATGAGAGGGAAGGAGGGAGAGAGAGAGTGTGGCAGCCTCCCTGGTTCCTGCTCACTGTCATTGCGGGATGTGCCCTCTGATTAAAGACGAGGTCGTCCCTGGATACCACAAAGCTTTTTAAGTAGCACGCCGATCTTCAACCTGGACCAGAACTACAGTAGCACCAGCCTAGTGCACCTGGGACAACACACACAGCTCCCTATAATTGTCACAAATCTCTTATTATTAAGTGGGGGAGTTGGCGATGTTCATGTGACTGAGTGAGTGATAAGATGAGTGAGTGATCAGTTTGACTGGAGGCATAACTAAAGCTGTGCCCCTCTTTATCCAAGACGACTGAGGGGAGGAGACTTGAAGAAGCTATATGTTGATGTCTGAGCCAGTGCATCAGAAATAGAGAAACAGGAAGCAACTAGCTAGCTAAGCCTTCAGAGGTGTGACAGCAGTGGGTGCTGTGTAACAGCGGAACCATCCAATCCAGTTTTCCACATGACCACTTCTCTGCTTTTAATGACCTTTTGGCCTGCGAGGGCTGGTGTAGAGACAGCAGGAGTTAGCCCGGCAAATCTCATTCTCTTTCTCAGGAGGTTTACTGCTACTCCTGTGAGATGCAAGGTTTAGCTACTGTACCATGCTGATTTTACCAGCACCTGAATGACCAAGTCAGTCAACTATAAAAACTTTTCTGAAGAATATATGAGATTTGTCCTTACCCACTTGGTTATGTATTCATATTGTAATCCTTGTAATTAAAGCCTTGATATTTTGTATTTACTTTTGATATGGTTAGTTGACTTTTACTTATCAAGTGTGTTAAAAGTAGATTTAATTGTAATTTTTGGTCAACGATCTACACAAAATACTCTGTAATGTGAAAGTAGAAGAAAAATTCTAACATTTGTAAACAAAGAAACTGAAAAAAAACAAGTCAAGACATGTTAGAATCGCCTTTGGAAGTGATTACAGCTGTGAGTATTTCTGGGTAGGTCTCTAAGAGCTTTGCACACCTGGTTTGTACAATATTTGCACATTATTATTTAAAAAATTCTTCAAGCTCTGTCAAGTTGGTTGTTGATCTTTGCTAGTCAGCCATTTTCAAATCCTGTCATAGATTTTCAAGACAATTTAAGTAAAAATTGCAACTAGGCCACTCAGGAACGTTCAATGCTGTCTTAGTAAGCAACTCCAGTGTATATTTGGCCTTGTGTTTTAGGTTATTTTCCTGCTGAAAGGTGAAATTGTCTCCCAGTGGCTGTTGGAATGTAGACTGAACCAGGATTTCTTCTAGAATCTTGCCTCTGCTTTGCTCTATTCCATTTATTTTTATCATAAAAAGCATCCTAATTCTTCTCAATGACAAGCATACCCATAACATGATGCATCCACCATTATGCTTGAAAATATGAAGAGTGGTACTCATTGATGTCTTGTGTTGAATTTGCCTAAAATATAGCACTTTGTATTCAGGACAGAAAGTTAATTTCTTCGTCAATGATTTTGCTGTCTTACATCAGAGCCCAATTGCAAACAATATGCATGTTTTGGAATATACTTATTCATTATTTTCAGTCTTTTAGGTTAGTATTGTGGAGTAACTGCAATGTTGTTGATGCGTCTTCCGTTTTCTCCTATCACAGCCATTAATACATTTTGGAACTGTTTTAAAGTCACAATTGGCCTCATGGTGAAATCCCTGAGTGGTTTCCTTCCTCTCTGACAACTGAGTTAGGAAGGACACCTGTATCTTTGTAGTGACTAGGTGTATTGATACACCATCCAAAGTGTAATTAATAACTTCATCATGCTCAAAGGGATATTCAATGTCTGCCTTTTTATTTATCCATATCCATCTCCCAATAGGTTACCTTCTTTGCGAGGCATTGGAAAACCTCTGTGGTCTTTGTGGTTGAATCTGTGTTGGAAATTCACTGCTTGACTGAGGGACCTTTATGATAATTGTATGAGTGAGGTATAGAGATGAGGTAGATATTCCAAAATCAATGGTAAACACTATTATTGCAAACAGAGTGAGTTCAATTTATATGACTTGTTAAGCACATTTTTACTTTTGAAGTTATTTAGGCTTGCCATAGCAAAGGGTTGATTACTTATTGACTCAATACATTTAAGCTTTTATTTTTTATTTTTTTTGTAAACATTTAGAAAAACATAATTTCACTTTGACATTATGGGATATTGTGTGTAGGCCAGTGACACAAAATCTCAGTTTTTTCCATTTTAAATTCAAAACAAAATGTGGAAAAAGTCAAGGGGTATGGACACTTTCTGAAGGCACTGTATACACAATGGGAAGTATGTAAAGAATTGGCTTTAACTGATGGTATTTTAGCACATGATAAAGCTGCAGGCATCATCAATACATCAATATACTGTATGGGGTGCTGACTGAGAGCATAGGCTGTGTTTACTGTGAAATCCCTGGACACATTCCTTCACAGCTATTGATCGGTTATCCCACAAAACACAAGCCTTAGAGTTTCAAGGTTCCACACACGCTCACACACACTGAGTGCCCCTATGCCTCTTTTGGAGGAAGAACTCACTCCCGCAATGCACCAAAGGTCAGCGGACTTATTCTCTCTCTCTCTCTCTCTCTCTCTCTCTCTCTCTCTCTCTCTCTCTCTCTCTCTCTCTCTCTCTCTCTCTCTCTCTCTCTCTCTCTCTCTCTCTCTCTCTCTCTCTCTCTCTCTCTCTCTCTCTCTCTCTCTCTCTCTCTCTCTCTCTCTCCCAAGGATTCCTTAAGCAGTGAAAACGCCATTTTATCATTTTGACGAATCTGCTTCTCAAGGAAAGCCCATCTATGTTTCCCATGAGCTAATGCCAAGACAAATGCCCCGTCCTCCTCACCGGTTTTATGTTTAGGGTCATGCCGAGTGACACCTTGATTAAAGAAGGTTAAGGGATCTGGCGAAGCTGTCAGTCACGTCCATGACGGATTGGTGACAACGGGGTCAAGGCTGCAGTGGAGAGGGTGGAAATTGTCCCCCAGAATCTCTGTTGGCTCTACAGGTTAGGTGGATTTACGTTTGCCCAGGTGTTCATGCAGAGTCATGGCAGCCATGTTTAAATTTAACCAGACGTCTGAGAAGGGACAGTGGGAATGTGACTTTGAGGAGAATGTTCGCTGGAAGGAGAAAAAGGATGATGTGATATACCTTTTTTTCCTACTTAATACCCTATGACTGACCTCCATTGTTTTATCAAATAACACTCTCGGGAATGCAGTGTCCGTCATAGATGTCCCTAAACAGACCCTTGTGGTTGCTGAAGGGTACTCTGCGCATAGAAGGTGGGTGATATTGTCCTTAGACAAAGTAGCCAAGATAGAGAGACAATTCTCATACATACCACTACACGGCAGAGCATTCTAACACATAATCTCTCTGTTACGTACTACCTGAGAACTGGAGAAGTGACATTGGAAAGAAAACAGGACCATTGCCGTTTGAACGTAAATGATGCACAGGGGTGTATGATGTTATTTTGCTGTAGATTACCACTGTTTTCGCAGATGGGTTGTTTGACCTTGAATAAAGCTGTGGAAAGTAGTCTCGGCAGAACTTGGTAGCATGGGAGGGAGAAGAACAACTCGCCTCGACGTGAGTAATTTCCCCGGCCCCACTCATCCATATCTGGACCAGAGAGATCTGCACTCTCACTGCAGAATTATGTATGCTCCTTTGAGAGATAGTTCCAAGCACAGAGAAAATAACTCTGGCCAGCTGCAAAGGCTTTGGGCCGCTGGGCATGTCTCTGTTCGACTGCTATATCTTAGATAGGCCATATTCTATATTTGAGTCCATTCTTGTTGTGAGGAATCTGAAAATGTGCTCCAATTATGTTAGTTTTGAGCATTATTGGCGTTTGAGTTTTTTTTTTCCAATGCAACTTTTAGATTTGAGGATACAATTGACGGTGCCAACCTTAGTTATCCTCCAATGTGGATTCTACATTTGATTGTTATTGAGCTTTTGTGTTGCCCAACTGTCAAACAGACACAGCTGGATACCTAGGATAAAAGTAGAGACACAAGCAAAAACATACAGTATCAGAGGCTTGTGTGTATGTTTGATGTAAAGAACACCCTCAGCGATTGTCACGTTCTGACCATAGTTCTGTTATTTTATTATTTGTTTTAGTATGGTCAGGGCGTGAGTTGGGGTGGGCAGTCTATGTTTGTTTTTCTATGTCGGTTCTTGTGTTTGGCCTAGTATGGTTCTCAATCAGAGGCAGGTGTCATTATTTGTCTCTGATTTATAATCATTCTTAGGTAGCCTGGGTTTCACTTTTGGTTTGTTTCCATGTGAGTGTTTGGGCCACACGGTACTGTTTCGGTTTTGTATGTTTCACATTTATTATTTTGTTCCAGTGTTCAGTTGTGTTTTTTGAATAAATCAATATGGACACTTACCACGCTGCGTTTTGTTCCGATCCTTACTCCTCCTCAGACGAAGAGGAGGAAATCCGTTACAGTGATCATCATTTTCCTGATAAATATTTGAGACATGGCTCCAAACATCCAAACACACACACATGTGCTAAGCAGTACTTTAGCGTGTGTGTGTATGTGTGGGCGTGTGCGTGTCCAGACACTGGTGTGTCCTCTCAGACTCTGGGCATTGTGGGTTTATATGTCTAACAGATCCATGCTCTCCTAGTAAGCCACCCTTACAGGCCTCCACCATATAAACACTGGGCTAAACAGCTCCACTGGTGCTTCCTCTAGCCTAAACACACCCTCCACACCTAGAGGGCCTGGCTGGCTGGCCTCAGTGTGCCTCAGTGTGGTATACCAAACACAACAGCATTCTATAATAACAGGCCTCCTTAACAGCCATGACTGGAAGCGAGAGGCTAATTGGCACAGACATATAGGGGGCTTTACAAAGAAGAAGACCTTAGGAGTTTGTCTGGGCTTTTGCTGGGTGGGCTGTGTGCTTGTAGATAAACACGTCACCAACAAACCCCTAACAGACCCCTAACTACAACAGGGCTTTCCCTGTTGTAGTTGTTGGTGTTGTTATAGCTGAACGGCTGTTTGTAGTTCTGCTGCGCTAGCTGTTGAGAAACGTGTTTTGTTTTTCCTATCTGTCTTTATAATGCATGAGAGAGAGAGAGCTGCTGTCATTCCGGATGGCTATGCCTTGTTCATGTCAGACATCAAATCAAATCAAATTGTATTTGTCACATGTGCTGAATTCAATAGTGAAATGCTTACTTACAAGCCCTTAACCAACAATGCATTTTATGAAAAATACCTAAAAAAATAAAAATAAGAAATAAAAGTAACAAATGATTAAAGAGCAGCAGTAACATAACAATAGCGGGGCTATATACAGGGGGTACCGGTACAGAGTCAATGTGCGGGGGCACAGGTTAGTTGAGGGAATTGAGATAATATGTACATGTAGGTAGAGTTATTAAAGCAGTGTAAAAGAGGGGGGGGATATGCAAATAGTCTGGGTAGCCAAATGATTAGATGTTCAGGACTCTTATAGCTTTGGGGTAGAAGCTGTTTAGAAGCCTCTTGGACCTAGACTTGGTGCTCTGGTACCGCTTGCCGTACGGTAGCAGAGAGAACAGTCTATGACTAGGATGGCTGGATTCTTTGTCAATTTTTAGGGCCTTCCTAGGACACTGCCCAGTATAGAGGTCCTGGATGGCTGGGTGAGGTACTGGGGCCAAGCTTTCTGTCGGTCAATGAGTATCTGGAGGGGGCAACGCAAAGCAGACAGATATATTGTTTACTCTTTCTGAAGAAATACTGATTTGAAACCATAGAGTACGAGTACATTATATACCTAAGACATGAAAATAAAGTTGCTCTGTTGACATGTAACAGCACTTTAGTGTTGGGAGAGTTTATCCTGGATTTAGCATTTATTTACCACAGCTTTTGGTCTGGGATAATTCCTGGACTTAAATTCAGAGGAAATCCTCAAATTTCCTGAAGGGGAGAGTTGTGTGGGATTAAAACGGCCCGGTCTTCTTTTCTACCCTGTCTTATATGAACATTTCCCCCTCTGCTCCGCGAGGCTCTAGCACCGGGAACTTGGGTTGCTCGTCTTTGGATTTCCATGTATTACTCTGAGAAAAGTTCTCTCTCCAGCTGAATTGGAAATAGGGAAGCAAGGGGACATTTTTCTCCCCTAGTAGCCCCATGGGTTGGCTTATCAGACCCAGCAGATGCACAGAGCTCATGGGACCTCATCAAGCAGTCTCTTGGAATGCATACCTGCTGCCGCTCAACCGTTACCCTGTCCCTGAGAGCCCCTTCTCTCCAGGGACAGACACACCAATTACCTAAGCCAGGGAAGAAACCTAATGTAAGAAGTTACATCACATTCGAAAAGTCTATGCGGTTGGAATTCGTTTTCTATAGCAGCATCATATCATAGAATTTCTCAAGAGGGTATATTGATATACAGTGGTATGTGCAGTGCATCAGTATACTGTTGATGTATATACAGTGGTGTGTGCAGTGTATCAGTATACTGTTGATGTATATACAGTGGTGTGTGCAGTGTATCAGTACACTGTTGATGTCTATACAGTGGTGTGTGCAGTGCATCAGTATACTGTTGATGTATATACAGTGGTGTGTGCAGTGTATTAGTATACTGTTGATGTATATACAGTGGTGTGTGCAGTGTATCAGTACACTGTTGATGTATATACAGTGGTGTGTGCAGTGTATCAGTATACTGTTGATGTATATACAGTAGTGTGTGCAGTGTATCAGTACACTGTTGATGTATATACAGTGGTGTGTGCAGTGTATCAGTATACTGTTGGTGTATATACAGTGGTGTGTGCAGTGTATCAGTACACTGTTGATGTCTATACAGTGGTGTGTGCAGTGTATCAGTATACTGTTGATGTATATACAGTGGTGTGTGCAGTGTATCAGTATACTGTTGATGTATATACAGTGGTGTGTGCAGTGTATCAGTATACTGTTGATGTATATACAGTGGTGTGTGCAGTGTATCAGTATACTGTTGATGTATATAAAGTGGTGTGTGCAGTGTATCAGTATACTGTTGATGTATATACAGTGGTGTGTGCAGTGTATCAGTATACTGTTGATGTATATACAGTGCTGTGAAAAAGTATTTTCCCCCTTTCTAATTTTCTCTACTTTTGCAAATTCTTTACACTGAATGTTGTCAGATTTTCAAACAAAACCTAATATTAGATAAAGGGAACCTAAGTGAACAAATAACACAACAATGACATACTTTTTTCAGTTATTTCACAAACAAAGTCATGCAACACCCTATGCCCCTATGTGAAAAAGTATAATAATAAGATAAGATTAGGGAGATACCTAGTCAGTTGTCCAAGTGAATGTATTCTGAAATGTGTCTTCCACATTTAACCCAACCCCTCTGAATCAGAGAGGTGCGTAAATTGCCCCCTTACACTCAATAACTAGTTATGCCACCTTTAGCTGCAATGATTGGAACCAAACACTTCCTGTAGCTGTTGATCAGCTTCTCACGTCACTGTGGAGGAATTTGGGCATGCTCTTCCATAGAGAACTGCTTTAACTCAGCTTTCTAACCATTTTCATGTGGACTTGATTGTGTGTTTTGGATCGTTGTCTTGCTGCATGACCCAGCTGCGCTTCAGTTTCAGCTCACAGACTGATGGCCTTGTCACGTTCTTTCAAAATCGAACCCAGAAGCAGACCAGGACAAGGAGAGTAGGAAGAAGGTGAGTATTTATTTACAAGTGAATGTGAATGGGTAGATATATCCAGGTGGCGTAGCGGGCAGCGGTGGCGGGTTGATGGGAGTAAATAGGTGGATCCAATGGGGTAGCAGAATCCTCCGACGACCAGGCGGGAATGGGGTAAATGATCCGGGTGAGTAACTGAAGACAGAACAAACGGAGATAAGTTTAAGGCAAGCAATACGTAAAAAACAACAAAAACAAATTCTATCCAACTTGAGGCTGATACTATGGCACAACATACTGTTCATGGCTAACGATCCGGCAGGGCATGGATGTCAGGTCAGAGCTTTTGAAGGGGAGAGGTGATGATCAGGACAGGTGTGCAGATTACTGATGGGATACAAGTGCGAGTGAACGTTGATCTCCCAACAAGCTAATTCGCCCGGCAACCAGACAGGGTGCATTCCAGGACACCGGAAACACACTCCAGGACAGAAACACAGGCAAACACAGACTCAGGAAGCGGGATTCGTGACAGTACCCCCCTCCGACGAACGCCACAGGACGGACTACCTGGAGCGCCATGCTGGAGGCGGTAGTAGTTACGAAGCAGGTCGTCATCAAGGATCTGACGCCGAGGAATCCAACTCCGCTCCTATGGACCATATCCTTCCCAATCCACGAGATATTGGAAACCTCGACCCCGCCGTCTGGAATCCATTATGCGGCGCACCGTGTAGGCAGGACCACCTCCGATCATCCGAGGAGGAGAAGGACGTGGAGGAGGGGGCAACAGAGGACTGAGGAGAACCGGCTTGAGGCAGGAGACATGAAAGGTGGGGTGCACTCGAAGCATTGCCGGCAATTTGAGTCGGACCACAACAGGGTTAATGATTCTCTCCACCACAAACGGACCAATGAACTTTGGTGACAGTTTCCTCGACTCAGTCCGTAGAGGAAGATACCGTGTAGCCAACCAAACCTTATCTCTGATGGTATAAGCGGGAGCAGGAATACGGCGACGATTCGCCTGGATCTGATACCGGTCAGAAACTCTAAGGAGGACCTTCCTGGCCCGATGCCAGGTCCGGTGGCAACGACGAATGTGGGCCTGGACTGAAGAAACCGAAAGATCCCTCTCCTGAGAAGGAAACAAGGGAGGTTGGTATCCGTACAGGCATTGGAAGGGGGACATCCCAGTGGCAGATGAAGGAAGGGTATTATGGGCATACTCGACCCAGGGTAATTGAGTAGACCAAGAGGTGGGATCAGAGGAGACAGGACAACGCAGCATGGACTCCATCTTCTGGTTGGCTCACTCCGCCTGACCATTAGATTGTGGGTGAAATCCAGAAGTGAGACTGACTGTAGCTCCAATGGCCAAACAGAAGGATCTCCAGACAGCAGAGGTAAACTGAGGACCACGGTCAGAAACAATGTCACTGGGCAATCCGTGGACCCTGAAAACCTCCCTAACCAGGATTTCGGACGTCTCTGTGGCAGATGGAAGCTTGGAGAGAGGGACAAAATGAGCAAACTTGCTGAATCTGTCCACAATGGTCAGAATGACCGTGTTCCCAACAGAAGGGGGCAATCCCGTGACAAAATCCAGGGCCAGATGCGACCAAGGTCGCCGAGGAATAGGTAGGGAGTGAAGAAGCCCAGAGCTGGGCCGATTGGTACTTTTGTTCTGAGCACAAACAGGACATGCGGCAACAAACCTCCAGTTATCTTCTCTCATGGCAGGCCACCAAAATCATATGCGCAGTAGCACCATAGTCCGAGCAACGCCAGGGTGACAAGCTATCTTGCTGGCGTGGGACCACTGAAGAACAGCAGAACAGACTGACTCAGGTACGAACAACCGACCGGGTGGACCGTTAACGGGGCCGGGCTGCGTCCGAAGGGCCGCCATCACATCCTCCTCAATCCTCCATGTAACGGCTCCCACGACAAGATTCTGGGTAAGAATCGTCTCAGTCTTGGCCCCACTCTCATCCGTCTTGGAGAACATCCGGGACAAGGCGTCTGCTTTGCCGTTCTTCGACCCAGGTCGGAACGTCAGGGAAAAATTGAAGCGTCCAAAAAACAAAGCCCACCTGGCCTGACGGGAGTTGAGACGTTTAGCCGATTGCACGTAAGCCAGATTCTTGTGGTCAGTCCAGACCACAAACGGTTGCTCCGCTCCCTCCAACCAGTGACGCCACTCCTCCAAGGCAAGCTTCACAGCGAGAAGCTCCCGGTTACCCACTTCGTAGTTTCTCTCAGCTGGTGAAAGACGACAAGAGTAGAAGGCGCAGGGATGGAGTTTACCGTCAGTGGAGCTACGCTGGGACAGGATGGCGCCCACCCCCACATCAGACGCGTCCACCTCAACAACAAACAGACAGGAAGTGTCAGGTTGAGAGAGAATCAGCGCATTGGTGAATCGGCTCTTCAAGTTCAGAAATGCTCGGTCTGCCTCAGGAGTCCAACAGAAAATTCTGGTGCAAGACGTCAGAGCAGTTAAAGGGGCGGCCACCCGGCTGTAATCACGCATAAACCTCCGATAGAAGTTCGCAAATCCCAGGAATCTCTGGAGCTGCAATCTCGTACCGGGCCGGGCCCAATCCCGAACCTTCTCTTGGTCCATCTTGATCTCACCCCTAGAGATGATGTACCCGAGGAAGGATGTAGTGTGGGTGTGAAAATCACACTTCTCTACCTTTACAAACAGACGTTTCTCCAATAACCGCTGCAGGACCTGCTTAACATGCTGGATGTGGCTGGAAAGTTCCTTGGAGAAAATCAGGATGTCATCCAGGTAAATGAACACAAACAGACCGATCATATCCCTCAGCATGTCATTCACCAAACTTTGGAACACTGCTGGAGCGTTGGAAAGTCCAAACGGCATCACCTGGTACTCAAAATGTCCCATAGGTGTATTGAATCCAGTCTACCACTCGTCCCCCTCTTTGATCCGAACCAGATGATACGCATTGCGTAGATCAAGCTTCGTAAACACAGTAGCACCCTGTAAAGAATCGAAAGTGGAGCTCATCAAGGGCAAGGGGTACTTGTTCTTGACCGTAATATCATTCAACCCCCGATAATCAATACACGGTCGAAGAGAGCCATCCTTCTTACTCACAAAAAAAATCCAGCTCCCAGGGGTGATGACGAGGGACGAATGAGACCTGCAGCAAGAGACTCCTTTATGTAGGTCTCCAGGGCTTCCCGCTCAGGTCGAGAAATACTGTATAACCGTCCCTTGGGAAAGGCAGCTCCAGGGAACAGCTTAATTGTACAATCATAAGGTTGGTGGGGAGGAAGTGAATGAGCTTTCTGCTTACTGAACACCTCACCCAACTCGTGATATGTTTCAGGAACCAGGGACAAATCAGGAGGAGCAGACTCACTGACCAGACTGGGGACAGCATGAGAACAGGCAGTCCTGAGGCAGTTAGCATGGCACTCAATGCTCCAACTAGTTACCTTACCAGTCACCCAATCGAACGAAGGATTGTGTTCTCTTAGCCAGGGGTATCCAAGAACCAGAGGAACATGGAACAAGGAGGGCATTAACAAGGAGGGCATTAACAAGGAGGGCATTAACAAGGAGGGCATTAAATCAGAGAGGCAACAAAGAGAACAAAGATAACCCTGAAGGAGCTGCAAAGCTCCACAGCGGAGATTGGAGTATCTGTCCATAGGACCACTTTAAGCCATTTCGCTCCACAAAGCTGGGATTTTACGGAAGAGTGGCCAAAAAAAACATTGCTTAAAGAAAAAATAAGCAAACACGTTTGGTGTTCGCCAAATGGCATGTGGGGCACTCCACAAACATACGTAAAGAAGGTACTCTTGTCAGATGAGACTAAAATTGAGCTTTTTGGCCATCAAGGAAAACACTATGTCTGGCACAAACCCAACCCCTCTCATCACCCTGAGAACACCATGGGGATGCTTTTTATTGGCAGGGACTGGGAAACTGGTCAGAATTGTATGACCTAAAGATTGCTGTACACCAGCGCAACCCATTCAACTTGAAGGAGCTAGAGCAGTTTTGCCTTTAATGGGCAAAAATCCCAGTGGCTAGATGTGCAAAGCTTACAGAGACATACCCCAAGAGACTTGCAGCTGTAATTATCAAGCCACAAGGCAAGACCCAAATGCAGACACAGGAGGCAGATGGCTGGAGTCTTACAATGTTTATTAATCCAAAGGGGTAGGCAAGAGAATGGTCGTGGACAGGCAATAAGGTCAAAACCAGATCAGAGTCCAGGAGGTACAAAGTGACAGACAGGCTCGTGGTCAAGGCAGGCAGAATGGTCAGTCAGGCGGGTACCAAGTCCAGAAATAAGGGTCAAAACCGGGAGAACTAGAAAAAAGGACAACTCAAAAAGCAGGATGATGAGAAAACCGCTGGTTGACTTGAAAACATACAAGACAAACTGGCACAGAGAAACAGGAAACACAGGGATAAATACTCTGGGGGAAAATAAGCAACACCTGGAGGGGGTGGAGAAAATCACAAGGACAGGTGAAATAGATCAGGGCGTGACAGTAATTTCTGAAAAAGGTGGTTTTACAAATTATTGACTTGGGGAGGGGAGGGGAGGGGAGGGAGGGAGGGAGGGAGGGAGGGGAGGGGAGGGGAGGGGAGGGGAGGGGAGGGAGGGAGGGAGGGAGGGAGGGGGAGGGAGGGAGGGAGGGAGGGAGGGAGGGGAGGGAGGGGAGGGGAGGGGAGGGGAGGGGAGGGGAGGGGAGGGGAGGGGAGGGGAGGGAGGGAGGGTGGGAGGGTGGGGGTGAATAGTTATGCATGCTCAAGTTTTCACTTTTTTTGCCTTATTTCTTGTTTGTTTCACAAGAGAAAATATTTTTCTTCAAAGTGGTAGGCATATTGTGTAAGTCAAATGATACAAACAAAATAGGACACATTCCAAGGGGAGTGAATACTTTCGCAAGCCACTGTAATGGTGGTACAACCAGTTATTGAGTGTAAGGGGGCCATTACTTTTTCAGACAGGGGAATTAGATTGGATTTATTTATTTGCAAATGCAGGTTCCCTTTCTCTAATATCAGGTTTTGGTTGAAGATCTGCTAACATTCAGAATAAAAAACTTGCAAAAGTAGTGAAAATTAGAAAGGAGGCAAGTACTTTTTCACGGCACTACTTTGTCAGGACTTGTACACCTCCCACACTATACCCAAAGCTATGAATTAAATGCAGGCTTTATTATACTTAGAGGGTTGTAATTAGCTTGTTGTTAGAGGGTGGATGTTCCATGTATACACGGTGTATGAAGCAGATTCTTTGCTGAAGATCCTTTAACTGTTTCAAAATGGGAATCTGAGGAAGCCGTTGAGTTCAGAGAATCTGTGACCTTTCGTAGTTCAGACTTCTCTGCTTATATTATTTGTCTGCCAGATATACATTTTTAATCAGCACCTCCATAAAATGAGGCCTCCAGATAAGGACCGAGCTCACATCTTGCGTTACGTTTGTTTAGCGGTAGGAAAGGAATGACTTTCCGCATGCAGCTTGAATCATAGACATCTCTCTTTTCATTTAACACAAAAAGACATGTATCTCTAATACTTTTGTCAGTGAAGGGAAAGAAAAGTATTTCATGATGAAAACAACATATTTTCTTCAATTAACTTGTGGCTTTCCATAAATTCTGTCTACTCTCCAACCATCCCTTTAATATGGTCGGTGGTGGTGTCTATCTGAAGACAACTAACCTTTCCATTATCTGAAAGCATTCAAAGGTGAATAGAACAGAAAATTGAAGTGTGTGAACAAACACACTTCTCTCATTTACAAACATTTACAAACCCTCCCCCACAATGATGTACATGCTCATACAGTGCATTCAGAAAGTATTCAGACCCCTTCCCATTTACAAACATTTACAAACCCTCCCCCACAATGATGTACATGCTCATACAGTGCATTCAGAAAGTATTCAGACCCCTTCCCATTTACAAACATTTACAAACCCTGCCCCACAATGATGTACATGCTCATACAGTGCATTCAGAAAGTATTCAGACCCCTTCCCATTTTCCACATTTTGTTGCGTTACAGCCTTATTCAAAAATGGATTAAATATTGAGCGATTGAGGGAAAGATGAACAGAACAAAGTACAGAGAGATCCTTGACAAAACCTGCTCCAGAGAGCTCAAGACTTCAGACAGGGGTGAAGGTTTAACTCAGCTTCGGGACTAGTCTCTGAAAGTGCTTGAGTGGCCAGTCAGAGCACGGACTTGAACCCAATCCAACATCTCTGGAGAGACCTGAAAATATCTGTGCAGCAACACTGACAGAGCTTGAGTGGATCTGCAGAGAAAAATGTGAGAAACTCCCCAAAGACAGGTGTGCCAAGCTTTTAGTTTCAACTCAAATCAAATGTTATTGGTCATACCCATGAACACTCGAGGCTGTAATCGCTACCAAAGGTGCTTCAACAAAGTACTGAGTAAGGGTCTGAATACTTATGTAAATGTGATATTTCCGATTTTATATATATATTAGCAATCATTTCTCAAAACCTGTTTTTGTTTTGTCATTATGGGGTATTGTGTTTAGATTGATGAGGGAAAAAAGGAAGGCTCTAACAAAACAAAATGTGAAAAAGTCAAGGGGTCTGAATACTTTCCATATGCACTGTCCACTTTAGAAATTTGCGTATGAGCAGAAGAACTAGGGGATAAATTGTCTGAGAAAAACTGATGATTGAGAAAGTGGCAACAGTGCTGGGGAGTTGCCAGCTAGAGGGTCTGTTGTGTCCAAGGGGGAGATGGCCAGGTGGTTTTCGCTCACTTTCTCTCACATGTTGATGCTTTCCTCACCTGTGCCAAACCGACTCACCACACTGGCCTCATTTACGCTGACATTCACATACTGTATAGCCTGGGCATCCACACAAGACATCTCAGAGAGAACGTGCACGGAGAAACCCATTCATTTGAGGATAGAGTGGGAAGGAAAGCCAAGGTTGATGTGTGACCTTTAGGTGCTTGATTAGCATTGATTCTAGACGGGTCTCCAGTCAAAACATCTGCGCTCATAATTGTTTCTCCGATTTTTAAAATTGCTTTTCCCCAAAGAGCTCTTTCCATTTACTACAAGCAAGCAACCTGTGTAAGGTAGAAAAAAGAGGATAAACAGGACTTGTTAATTGGTGAAAACGACCTACCACACATGCAGCCAGGCCTTTTTGTTATTATTAGGAGAGAAAAGGGCTCTTAACTTCTCAGCAATTATGCTTACACATTACTTGCTTATTTTCTGCCTCCCTGGCAGGTACTAATTAATTGCTCTCCACTGTTGGAAGCACATGCAGACTATCTTTTAATTAAAACTGAGGTATCCAGGTAATTTACTTTCATTAAGCGTTAAATGTGGAGTAATTGGACTACAGATTGTAAAAAGATGATTAGTGGTGTTTGAGTCATTTGCCGAGTTGAACTATCGACGAACCTGCTACTACACTCTGGTAGGGGGGCAGATGCTGTTTGACACAAATGCCTTGTGTCCGTAGATCAAACCACACAGATGTACAGGATAGTAGTAAATCTGGTGTAAACTCAGGGCCAATGTTATTCTTTCTCTCTCCCTCTCAATTATCTTTCTCTTGCGTGCTTTCTCTCTCACACTCTCTCTCTCTCCCTCCATCAAAACCCTCACTCCCTTCTCTTTCACTTTCTCTGTGGTTGCTGTTGCTCACTTGTGGCGGAAGCCTGTGTGTGCAGTGGTGGAGTTGGTGGGAAGAAGGTCAAGTCTAACGGCTATAAGGGAAGGGAAGTGGGAAAGCTGTAGTTGAGATGGGGCTGAGGAGGAGTTGTCAGGTTTGATTTATTAAGTGTAGCTCCCTCCCTGACTGCTGGTAACTTGTCAGTACCCACATAATGGATGGGGCTCAAAGCTCGCTGTGCCGTGATTGGCTTTTTTCCCTGGACGCCAGGCAATGTGCCTCCTTTTCTTTGCCCATCTTTCTCCATTCTTAATGAATTTGTTATTCACATCCCCAACCTCCTTCTATGTTTGCCCGGTGTCGGGAGGACCAGGCAGGGCTTTTCTATTTCTCACTACCCTTCCGACATCCTTCATTTAATTTCCTGCTCTGTTTCCGGTTTCCACCATTTTCTCTCCTCTGTGTTGAATTTGGCAAATAACTGCCTGTCTCGACCCCGTCATTCCACTACAGTATCTGTCCATTGTGATACCAGATCGCTCCACAGTCAGTCAACAGAGATTGAAAGCATTTGTCTTCAGCTTTCACACCTGGGAGTCAAAGACAACCATTGGCTCTGAGCAGATAAAGCTCCTAACCAACTCTGTGCTCTCCTGTTGTGTTGGTTGGGATCCCATCACAAGTTAGCTGATCTTTTATTACACTAAATATCTAAGCCGAATCCCGAATCCCTCACCATTACCCCCGAGCCTGTTCACCCAGAGAGATGAAGTGCGTATTGATGGTGAGGTACAAGAAAAGTGCAGTGTGGATAAAATAAAATAAAATAGAAATTGATTGCACTGAAATCGCTTGGCTCCTTTCCAGCTTGGGAGCCTTACAACTTGCCAGAGAGGCAGACTCAATATGGGCCAGTTCAACCTATCAAATATGATCCATTCTGAGCAAGGAACAGATACATTAACTCTGGCTGGCATGTTGGACATACATAATCAACTGTATCACTGTATCTAAAGTGTTAACAAAATGTGATATGCAGAATTGGAAGAGGATGCATAGCTAGACAAACATTTTTAATAGAGAACAAGTTATATTGAACTAATAGCGGCAAATGCAACTACCCAGTCACGCTAATGTTTTTTGTCGTGTAGACAGTACGCCACAGAAAATGGGCAGTAATATCTGCAACGCTTGCCAAATCATTGTAAGCTGTGAATGCACATCCCAGTTGGGTCAACAGCTTGAAGACATATACACATACACCCACATGAGAGAACAAGACAGAGAGGTACGTCTTTGTGATATGTGGACCACGAGACTTACAGCCTAGAGCTTCTGGTCATAGATGTACATATCACACCCGGCATGAGCCCAGCTGCCCCGCGGTCAGCCCGTCCACAGTGATCCCTCACATCGCTGTTGCTCGTCCCCCAGCATTAGCTTTGTCCTCACCCAGATACGATGCAGCGCATGGACCTGGAGGAAGTAGCACAGCAAGCTAAGTTATTACTCAAAAAAGATCCATTAAAGCAACCCCCTGATGCCATGTTTTTAGGTCTGGGCACAGTAGGATGGCACACTTTGAATGGGAAAGTGATTTATTTTCCTACTATAGAGATTCCTTGGTGCCAGCATTGAGCATATTTATCAACTACCTAAAGCACAATACAATTCCTTAAAGAGAATGCACCCCTTTCAATGGTAGGCACGATTATCAATTAGGCGCTGTCAATACTATTCACTGATATTACACATATCCAGAGATATGTAGTTTTTTTCACAGAAAAATTGCAGCCCAGACAGGTTGAGATGGGACATGATTGGTCACTTGCTTAACTCTAGTTGTTGTGGATGTGTAGGTGAGGGGGATGTGTCAAGAACGCATCAGAGTTACCAAATAGAGGTGTGGTTAACAGACAGCACTGATGTCATTATTAGACATGTCTGCACCTCAAGGGAAGGAGTGTGGGCTCTGTTCAGGACAGGATTGCAGCTTATCGATTTGAACAGTTTATCGATTTGAATAACCATTCCCCACAGCTAATGGGGTGCATCATTTGGCTTTTCCACACAGCTCCCGTCATCCATCTCCAATCCGTCAAGCGTGGCACCAGGGCACACGCCATTGTTTAGGTGATTTATGAAGGATTTTGTCGAAAGGGCAGTTTGTCATTCAGAGGAGTCCGGGGTTCAGCATTTCAATAGCTCCCGCATCCGGAGGGGAGAATGGCAGGTTTGGAGAAAGAGGGTTCATGAAGGCATCGCGGGAAAGAAAATCAATGGTTTTTCAGGCTATCAGAGATGAAGGGCAACTTGAAAATGGCACTCTCTGATGATTTTAAATGGGGTCACAGTTTTGGGTTCTATTTGCTTTGTTTTATTTCATCTGGCTCCCACCCCACATCCAGCTTCTATCCTGACAAAGTGTTGAGCTGTAACGTGTTTTTACAATTAGCTAAATCTAACACAGAATAATAACAGAAAAAGTTTCAGATGTGTTTGACCTGTGAAGGTAGCGGCAAGAGCTACGAAGTCAAAAGCAAAGTTGTTGTTGTTGGCGCCAGTGACATGTTTTACACTTTCCCCTTGCAACACTTTCCTCTGAACACCTCACACCTTGGCTGCGCCGAGAGCTTGTGTGTGTGGGCGTAGTGAGGAAGCCAGTGAATATACAGAATGCAACACTCGAGCACATTTGCATCATCTATCTTGATTAAATATGAATCCACAACTGGTTCTTCTCCCCATGACACCAATAGCACGGTTGGCATAATGTTCAAACTGTACTGCAACACCTGTTGTCTGATACAGAAAAGACTGTCTACTTTAATGTGTCTTTTATTCAGATCCCTTTCTACCTGCAGCATAGGGAACAAGCCCTTGACAGAAGTGAGCCGTGTAATGTAAGGTTACACACAGCAGAGCAAATTAGCCCAGAGTCCTGTCAATTTGACTACTACGTTTCAGGTTTTGTCAGGTGTCTATCTTTCCATATTCCTGTGATACAGAACTTGAAGGAAGAAAACAGTGTTGGATACTACAGACATCATCCTACTTTACCCCTGAAGTGTAGCATGCCTGTCCATCCATCCACATAAGTCTCCCATAGAACATCTACGTTAAAATGACCATTCAGAGTTATATCCCCAGCGTTATACCCACCCATAGCACATGTTCCAGCAGGTATATCTCACTGATGCTCCTCAAAGCCAACACCTCATTCGGCCGCCTTTCCTTCCAGTTCTCTGCTGCCAGTGACGGGAACAAATGACAAAAATTGCTGAAGTTGGAGACTGAGCAGCTAACTGATCGCTGCAGCTGTACATAGTCCATCTGTAAATAGCCCACCCAATCTACCTACCTCATCCCCATGCTGTTTTTATTTTATTTACTTTTCTGCTCTTTTGCACACCAGTATCTCTACTTGCACATCATCATCTGTTTATTTATCATTTTAGTGTTAATCTGCTAAATTGTAATTATTCGCTCCTATGGCCTATTTATTGCCTACCCCCTCATGCCTTTTGCACACACTGTATGTAGACTCTCTTTTTCTACGGTGTCATTGACTTGTTTATTGTGTTATTGGCTTGTTTGTTGTTTACTCCAGGTGTAACTCTGTGTTGTTGTCTGTGTCACACTGCTTTGCTTGATCTTGGCCAGGTCACAGTTGTAAATGAGAACTTGTTTTCAACTAGCCTCCCTGGTTAAATAAAGGTGAAATTTAAAAATGTAAAAAATCAATGCATACAGAGTTAGTGTTGACAGGAGCGTCTTTGTGAATAGTTACAGTGAAGATAAATCTGATGTGCCACAGTTATCTATTATCATCCATCAGCCTTCAGATGGTGAAAAGTGATGTCCAATGACAATCTTTCACTCAAACTCCTAAGTGATTGATGCACCGTGACTTAGTGTGTAGTCACATGCGCAAGAATCTCACATTCTTTTCAAATAACTATGCTGTAACTTCTATTTGCTAGGGAAGAACATGTTACTATAGTGCCCCACTATATAAGTCACGTGGAGGGAGAGGGAGAATACAGTAGCCATAGAATAAAGATTTACAATAATTGCCTCAACTAACCTGTACCACCGCACATTGACTCAGTACCATTGTTGGTTAATGGCTTGTTTTTTCTCATTTCATTTAACTAGGCAAGTCAGTTAAAAACAAATTCATATTTACAATGACAGCCTACAGAGGAACAGTGGGTTTGCTGCCTTTTTCAGGAGCAGAATGACAGATTTGTACCTTTTCAGCTTGGGGATTCGATACAGCAACCTTTCGGTTACTGACCCGAACATAGGATCTCTGTGAGAGTGACCATACTAATGATTGTCATACATCATTTAGTGATATGGGAGTGTAGCCATAGCTAATACATGTATGCTCTTTTGCGTTATAGTGTTTAAGATGTTCTGCTGGAAGATGAAACAACAAGCTACAGTATGGGACTTTTGCTGTCTCTCTAATATAGTAGATCCACTCTCCACTAGATGGCCTACTTAAATTAATAACGCCATATTCCACAAATAGATGTTTCTGTTGCCATGTTATTGATCGACATTGCCCAATGTAAACAACATCTGAAGAAATTGTAAATATTCAGGAGAAGAGTTGCATTTTGGAAAGCTGTCAAAAAGTTACATGTAAATTGTAAACTTGACTAATTGTAGAGGAGCAAGCTTCCGTATGCACAGATGTGAGATCAATCAAATCTAAGGGAATGTTTCCTGGTGGTATTTATTATCTCTACTCTATCTGTCTCACAATTCGCTCGTAAGCTGATGCTATTTGATTAACATATGCCAGTGGAGTAATTTCTTAGCAAAATAACTATTATCCAGTGGCTGTGGACCAAGTCTTTGAAGAGCCATTAGTCCAGAAAAGCTCAAGATATATCTCCCTCCCTTAAATGAGCTGTCTACATCTTGCCCATGTGAGACCATTTTATTTCAATCTTGAAGGTTCAAATTTTAACCATTTGTTGCAGGGGCGTAACTTTCACTGGGGAGGAGGGCATGCCCCCCCCCCCTCCCCCTCCATTCTGAAATTGCATTTATATCATTGGAATGTGATACGTAGTGAGGCAACGGTTTGCTTTTCGGACCATTTTCCATCAGGGAAATTCACCTGCACTCCGACACCTTATGTTATTGTGCTCAGAGGCTATAGTCACTGTCCTTATTGGGTTGTTGGAAGGCTGTTTACACTAGTTTTTATACATAGCCTTGTTGTTTCCAAATGTGTTTGGTCTCTGTGTAACATCTTATGTTAGACAGATCTGTCTTCTGTCCCTTAACGTTTTCTCCAGTCCAACAAAACACTAGCTCTAGCACAAGCTAAACTTCTACTAATAATTTAAGGTCAGCGAATGACCTTTAGGTCATTGTAATGTCTCAGAATGCCTGGAAGCAGGCAACCACACGCTGAGTGGAATGTATCAGTGCAGAGACGATTGGAAGATCACACACAATTGAGCCAGGGTGAGAGTGCATTGAGTCAATTTCACTGGAGTCAATAAAGAAACACATTGACTAGAGTGATTGGAAGAGTTACCGTGACCTTGTGTTGGCTTAACAACCTCTTTTGTTATGGCCAAGGACAACACTTTGGAAAGCCGTGAACACATAATCAAGGAATGGGAATCTGAGTCCTATTCACCATTTCACCCTCAATCTCTCTTCGATTCGTACTCTTTCTCATCACCCTCAATCTCTCACTCACTCCTTTGCCAGCTCTAGCTATCCTCGACAATCCAATAATTTATACTTAGGATGGAATGGGCCAGGGGATGCAGTAGAGGGAGAGCCAAAAGAGCTAGCGATAGCAGCTAATTAGCCACAGCTGCTGGTGGGACCACCGCATGTCGGCTGCCAGAAGAGCCTTGACAAAATTGTTATCAAATGCAATTAGAGAAAGACAGACATTTTTAGGGGGATAAGACCCTGGGTAAACCTGGATGACGGAGGATTTGTGTGTGGTCAGGTTAGATTTGTGCGTATTAGGTAGTTGTGGAATTGTTAGATTACATGTTAGATATTGCTGCACTGTCGAAACTAGAAGCACAAGCATCTCGCTACACTCACAATAACATCTGCTAACCATGTGTATGTGACCAATAACATTTGAATTGATTTTAGATACTGTTTCAGCAGTTGTCTGCTGGGAAGCTTTGTTAGCTTAATGTGTATTCTGCATGTGTCTACTGCATGTGTGGGTGCATGTCTTCGTGTGTGTGTGTGTGTGTGTGTGTGTGTGTGTGTGTGTGTGTGTGTGCGTGCGTGCGTGCGTGCGTGCGTGCGTGCGTGCGTGCGTGCGTGCGTCTGTGTCTGTGTCTGTGTCTGTGTCTGTGTGTGTGTGTGGTCAGGTTAAACCAGTAGGTGAACTGTTTTTTTGATGTTTAAATGAGGTCACAGAATACGCATCAAAAACACCTTGCAGATCCCTTTACAGTACAGTTTTTCAGCCCTGTACTACGACAGCACTGTACACAGACTTTACCATGACACAGTCACAGCATGGCAACTTGTCACAAAGTTAAGGCACCAGATGGGATCGCTGTAGTGTGTGTGTGTGTGTGTGTGTGTGTGTGTGTGTGTGTGTGTGTGTGTGTGTGTGTGTGTGTGTGTGTGTGTGTGTGTGTGTGTGTGTGTGTGTGTGTGTGTGTGTGTGTGTGTGTGTGTGTGTGTGTGTGTGTGTGTGTGTGTGTGTGTGTGTGTGTGTGTGTGTGTGTAGACATGAACATGCATGCTTATGTCTGCATATGTGCGTTCTCATGCATGCCCACTCATCTTGGTCTATATATGCACACGTTGACGTTGGGAAGCTAGCCGTTCTGTTCTACCATACTGCTCTCACAGACCATCCAGATGGCCCAGTAGGTAGAGAGGCCTGGTGCCGAGCCAAGCATACAATCATCACTGTCTCCAGAAAAATATTTGAATAGCAATCCATATACTGTATCCCCCTCCGCCTCACATGCTGTGACTCACACAACCACATCAAGTAGGTATGGGTGGTCTGGTGGTTGATTTGGACTGGGCCAGCACTGGTTTAATGAGCCTTCTGGACAGATATGCCTAAGGGGAGCTTTCTGAACCCCAGGTTGCACCACCAATGGCTGGGCTGACTTTGTGAGAGAGCAGCCTGAGGGGAGAACATGAGTAAAGTCCTGGAGCCACAATGCCGCTCGCATTGGAGAACCAAGTCAGCCCTGGTAACTTTCTCTCTGCTGCCTCTGTCACAGACACACATTTAAGCCTGAAATGAGCAGCAGCAATGGCTGTCACAGAGGGGTTTCACGTTGCCCTCAGGTGGATACCAGACGCTACGTCCCTAACCACTTCCCTGGAAAACATGTAATGGCCCTTGATTTGGGTCTGCTGTTGGATGAGGGATGTGAATGGATGTAGTCTCGAGTCTAAATCCTTACTGTGTGTATGCGAGTGTAATGCCTTTTTAAGGTGAGTGTATTTGTGTGTGTGTCATTCCCAGGTGTGGGCTCTGGCCGTAGGCCCCTGTCCAGGGAGGCCCAGTCAGGCTGGGGTGCTGGCAGAGGTTGGAGAGTGGCAGCAGATGTGAATTGTCAAGCGTTGTGTTTGGCTCATTAGCTGCTCTTCCACTTGCACCAAACACAGCTGTTGCCTGGCCAAGGAAGCAGAGGGGAGAGTGTGTGTTTGCACAATATGGAAGTGAAATATGATTTAGGAACTTATTTATATGTCATTTCCTGATCTTTAATGCAATGCGTCCTTTAAATTCCTTTATACTATGTAGTGTGTACCATCTCTCTCATTCCATTATCATCATTTCCATTTCCTATATCCTCGCAGACAGTTCAATACATCCACATGCAGGTTATTCAGACTGAATTAGGGGCCTCTTAAGGAACCATTCAATAATGAATACAGTGTGCTCTGTGTTGTGATTATTCTGCCTGTCTAACCTCCCCAGCCCACTGATATCAGCACGTTATCTCCCATCTGGATGAATTTGCAGTAGCTGGCTGTGGATATTGCTCATGTAGCCCGGTGTTTAGCTATGCTATTGATGGCCCTCTGACCACGGCAGGTATCTTGCGGTCATTATAGTTTGCTACATAGTCAAACCCAATGCCCTGCTAGTTCTATGATTGTAGCCCTAATTTACCTCATAGCTGGCAGTCTGTGTTTCGGAAAAGCCCCTAAGAGTGTATTGACATTGTGGTTGTAATTCAGGGAAAACGTTGATATTTCAACAGTAGTTACAGTATCCTAAAGACTGGAAAGCTGCCGTGGTCATCCCCCAATTCAAAGGGGGAGACACTCTAGACCCAAACTGTTACAGACCTATATTCATCCTGCTCTGCCTTTCTAAAGTCTTCGAAAGCCACTGACCATTTCGAATCCCACCGTACCTTCTCGGCTGTGCAATCCGGTTTCAAAACTGGTCACGGATGCACCTCAGCCACGCTCAAGGTACTGAATGATATCATAACCGCCATCGATACAAGACAGTACTGTGCAGCCGTGTTCATCGACCTGGCCAAGGCTTTTGACTCTGTCAATCACTGTATTCTTATTGGCAGACTCAACAGCCTTGAAATCTCAAATGAATGCCTGGCCTGGTTCATCAACTACTTCTCAGATAGAGTTCAGTGTGTCAAAGAGGGCCTGTTGTGAGGGCCTGTTGACCTCTGGCCGTCTGGATGCAGTCTATCACTGTGCCATCCATTTTGTCAACAAAGCCCATACACCACTCACCACTGCAAGCTGTATGCTCTCGTCGGCTGGTCCTTGCTACATATTCTACGCCAGACCCACTGGCTCCAGGTCATCTATAAGTCTTTGCTAGGTAAAGCTCCGCCTTATCTCAGGTCACTGGTCACCATAACAACACCCACCCGTAGCATGCGCTCCAGCAGGTATATCTCACTGGTCTTCCCCAAAGCCAACACCACCTTTGGCCGCCTTTACTTCCAGTTCTCTGCTGCCAATGACTGGAACGAATTGCAAAAATCGCTGAAGTTGGCGACTTATATCTCCTTCACTAACTTTAAGCATTAGCTATCTGAGCAGCTATCTGAGCAGCTTACTGATCGCTGCAGCTGCACACCCAACTACCTACCTCATCCCCATATTGTTTTTATTTACTTTTTTGCTCTTTTGCACACCAGTATTTCCACTTGCACATCAACATCTGCACATCTATCACTTCAGTGTTAATTTGCTAAATTGTAATTACTTCTCTACTATGGCCTATTTATTGCCTTACCTCCTTACTCCATTTGCACACACGGTATATAGATGTTTGTTTGTTCTCAACTGACCTACCTGGTTAAATAAAGTTGAAATTATTTTATTTTATTTTAAATGTTCAGTGCAGCTCTACACTCTTAGGGGAAAAGAGGTTCCAAATGGGTTCTTCGGCTGTCCCTATAGGAGAACCCTTTTGTAACGCCGTTCGTCTGTTGAAGGAAGAGAGTCGGACCGAAATGCAGCGTGTTTGTTACTCATGATCTTAAATGAATGAAAACGTGATACCTGAAATAACTATACAAATACAAAACAACAAACGGAACGTGAAATCTAATTACAGCCTATCTGGTGACTACAACACAGAGACAGGAACAATCACCCACAAAATACAAAGTGAAACTCAGGCTACCTAAATACGGTTCCCAATCCGAGACAACGAGAATCACCTGACTCTGATTGAGAATCGCCTCAGGCAGCCAAGCCTAACTAGACACACCCCTAATCATTCACAATCCCAATAATACAAAGACCCCAATACGAAATACAACAACAAAACCCCATGTCACACCCTGGCCTGACCAAATATATACCGAAAACACAAAATACAATGACCAAGGCGTGACACCTTTTTGGTTCGAAGTATAACTATTTTTGGTTCCATGTAGAACCCTTTTGGGTTCCATGTAAAACCCTCTGTGGAAAGGGTTCTACATGGAACCCAAAATGGTTCTACCTGGAATCAGAAAGAGTTCTTCAAAGGGTTCTCCTATGGGGACAGCCAAAGGACAGTTTTAGGTTCTAGAGTGTAGAGAAGATACATATTGTATAGCACACTTTATATCAGAGATGTGGTTTTAATATTTTCCTCCTCTTGTCTCTTATTTAAACCATTTGGAGCCCTATCATTACTGTGGTATATGACCATCTATCAAAGTAAAGCAGTGACATTTTTTTATTGAAGTTACAATTCAATTAAGGAGAATTTACAGAGAACATCAATTACTTTTAGTTCAATTTGACTTGTCAATTGCTCAAACTTTTGTAAAACACTTGAATCTCCTAAAGATCATGTCAATTCAATGGGATTACAGATAATTGAACTAGCTATTGTAAATCTTATTTTGTGTTCGAGCAAGTTGATTTATAAAACATGAACTCAATATCAATGTATTTAGTTGCTATGTCTATTTTATAAAACTTAATCTGTATTTACCAACAGAGGGTATGCATTTAGCACTTGTAAATCAGAACACCCAGCTGGGATATAGCGATTTGGCTCTGGGATATTGAACACCACGTAACGTAAGGCCTCTACTCCACCATATCTCAATCATCTGAGTATTCTGTTATTTTATACTGTACATATTTACCAGGTGTTAATGTGCAGTCCACTGGTGGAGCATCAGCCTGTTGTACTGACCAAGCTGGATCTGCATGGAAATTGTTGTACAAATATTTACGTAGAGCTCAGGCCCGCAGTAAGTAATGGGTAGGAGGATGGAGGAATTCTATTATCCTCTGCTGAACCCAGGTCAGTGTCCTGGGGCTGGAGCGGGTGTGGAGCTGGCTCGGTCGACAGGGGAGTGGGGAGAAGAGGGGGGCATAGGAGACAGAACCATTAAAGGACTGGAATAATTGCATTCAGATTAGTACTCTCTACTCTATAATCTAATTGGACAGTACTGTACATTTATTTTGCTTCTTGCATTATGCAGTAAGAAAGGAATTCAGTTAAAATCACAAAAGTAAACACTTTCTCACTTTATTCATGTTTTTTTTGCATGATTAGGATGGCCAAACTGGCTAGTAGTTCAATTTATACACTTGCTCTCATAATTTCTATGGAATAAAAAATATACAGTATGAATTGTAAACTTTTAATAGTGTATATGACCCCTGGAGATAATCAAACAAAAATCTTAAACTGTAGCCACGCACCAAGCAGTATACATACAAAATAAAATATTTAATGTTGTTCATAAACACTTGGATGATGATATGCTGTTTGTAATTGAGAGCTTAGAGAGAGAGAGAAAGAGAGAGAGAGACAGGGAGAGAGAGAGAGAGAGGGAGAGAGAGAGAGAGTAGAGAGAGAGACAGGGAGAGAGAGACAGGCAATAGCTAGATTGCTTCAGTATTACTGGTGTAAGTAGAAAGCCCCCACGCCAGTGTTTTTAATGAAATCCCTCCAGCCTAATTATGTGAAAAAGCACAATATGTTTGTGAAGCACTCTCTGTAGCCCTCGATAGGCACTAAAGAGCCATCGACAGCTAAAGAGCGACAGGGCGAATAGACTGTACACAGAAGAATGTACCACAGGGGTATTCACCTCAAACCAGCAATGTTTGCCCATATGACATCTTAATAAGCTAAGCACCATAGAACAGGATCCATTTTTAATAGTGTGAGGAGGCCTCTAGAGGGCCATGTGCAGTGCCAGCATCTAATTGTTTTTATGTTACTTAAAAATCTCTCCAGCGTTACATTATTACAATAAAGTTTTACCTTCATTCCCAATGAATTCAGATGGAACTTGCCCAACCATAACATAAAATAGCCAAACAATTCATTCTGTTTTGAATTCTTCCTTGAGTTAGGGAACAATGACGTAATTGACTAAGCACTTTCTGTATAAGCACCTTGTGACAACTGCTGATCTAAAACGGGCTTTATAAAAAATATATATGTATTGAAATAAATTTGATGGATTATGCCACATTGAAACAAATTGAAGCTTTTATACTCCCATTAATTTCTTCTCATCAATTAATTTAGGCTCCTAATAGCTCATGCAAACCTTGAAATATGCTAATTATACTGAGTGGTTGTTGGTATTATTTCTGCAGTAGTGAGTGTTAGACATACAGTAATTCACCCAGTAATACAGTTGTGGAGAGGAAGCCAAGGTTATTTCGACAGCAAAGATGTCAGAGCCAAATGTTTCCTTGTCACAAAGCATCCATTCTTCCCTTTAATTGCTTTCATATGAAGGAGTCCATTTGGAGTTAATTATAAAGGCATTCATTGACTGTCTAATCAGTTGAGTTTGTGTGAAGGGGACAGCGGCAGGTCAGAGGCACCATAACAACTGTGTTCACCTGTTAGAAGGCAATCACAACTTTATTAAGGGGAGGACAAGAAGTCACCAACAACATCATGGTCTATTGTCTTCATTTGAATGAAACAATAGAAGGGATGGAAAGTGGGAGTTGCCGTTTTTAGCATCTGACACTATTGGTTTGTGATTCGGATAGATGCCAACCATAATATTTCTACCATCTCCCCCATTGGTCGAATGAGAACATGTGATTGTGTCTCCTCTCATTGTTTTTGTTGATGTTTTATTTTTCTGGCCTTGCCACTTCAGAGACCTCTGTGTCTGGAATGCTGCATATCAAATGCTTCCCAGGTCACCATCATGCTGCACCATCAATGTGTAGCAATGTGGAGCCTTTGTCAGCTGAGACAACTGTATGTTGGAGGGGTTAAAAAAAAGTGGGCAATTGTGTCACATTTTTAAATTGACACACCTAGTTGCAGTGGCTCCGGGCCTGGTGGTTTAGCCATAGACTAAAATAAGGTGTCTCTGTCTGCAGTCTACACCGGCTGCTGCCTGCAAATCTGTTAATTTACCCGTGCTAATGGTTGTAATTGCAGGCGTTGGTGAACCCAGCAGCTGAGGTAAATGCTAGGTTTACCACGGCTGCCAGGATTCAACTGTCTCAAAGATGAGAGTACCCTGACTGCTCTGCGTGGGCACAAAATGCTGGGAGGGAGGAAGGCATTTGTTAGGTGAAAGGGGAGGGATATTGAGGTTTTACCTCCTGACTCCTGCTCTCCACCCCAGGCAGATAGCAGCTGCTCCCAGCCAGATGCCCAGCTGTTGGCGCAAGCCCCAGTCCTCTCCAGGGACCAGAGATCAAGGAGCAGGGAGAGAGAGATGGGGTAATGCAGGGCTCATCCAGGACATGATGTATACAGTACAACAGCCCACCAGACCAGGTGTGGGGGTGGTCAGCAGGCTAGTTTGCTACTTTGATCTGTTGTGTCTACTTATACTATAACTAGCAGGACAAGCTGCCATGTCTGATTGATGGACACACACTTCACAAAATGCAGTGCTTTTAGCTCACACAGTGAAGTAGGTATTTCTGGATTGTGGTACTTTGGGTAATTGGTTTCACTGCCTGCAGAGAGAGCATTACTTTATTCTCCCTTCAGGAAATAGACTGTTAGTGGCATATGTGATCCTGGCAAAGAATCTATTTGATGTAGCGGATCTATAGTGTCTATGGTGCTTGATACACAACATTATTTTTGGACAGGTATTGGTGGTACACTGTACCTGATGACCCTGTGGTCTCATCTGTTGTGGTAGAAAGTCATTCAGAGGATTTGAATAGCATCAGCTCATAGAATCCCCTAACTCTCGATAAAATAGTCTTTTTCATGGAAAATTCACAAAAGATACCCTTCGCTGAAGGACCACTTAAGAGGGGCTGAAAATAAAATAATGTGTATTAATGAAGCTTTTTTTAATTTAAATTTTATCCCCAGGTCTGCATTTCATCTGTCCCCTTTCATGTATTGAATCCGGATGAGGGCCTAGCACAAGGCATTTCTGCATTCTACTTGAACTCATTGAGAGCGAGCCATTTTGATTCTCTAATGGTCTTCAAAGCAGGTTCTGGTATGAGAGAGAAGCTTGGCTTTTGTATCATCTCCACTTCATATATTTAAACTCCACTAGATACATTTATATTCAGTCTTATTCTCTCTCCCTTGCATACTATTCCATTACCTTCCCCTTATTCTCCCAGTCTTTCTTATGAAAGCTGGACATTAATCTATAATGTTCTGTCCAATAATGGGAGTAGTGAGAGAACATATTATGCTTACGTCTGTGAGGCAGGGGGACAAAATGTGATGAGGCCTGGAGAGCAGAGGCACAGGGCTGTTTGGTCTCCCTCCCAAACCCTGAGGCGAACGAATTAAGCCAGGGGGCCTTTGGATTATACAGCTCTCTGATACCCCTCGACTTCGATTGACGACTAAATAAACGTGTGATCATTTAGCAACTCCATAACAAAGGCATGATAAAGAGGGCGGCGACCATTACCGGTGAGGTCTTGGCGATGTGCAACTCTTCTGTAAACCCACCATGCACCCAAGGAGGGACATACGTTTGCTACCCTGAGGAAGTTTGGTCTCATCTGTAAAACAGAGAAATCCATTACAGGGGACAGATCCTCATCAGCCAGACCAGAGAGAGGAGAGCTGTAATGTGCTCATTTGGACTTGTACCCTATGTAGTTAGAGCTGAATTCAAATCTATATTTATTCATAATTGTATAAGATAAAAGAGTGATTTTTGTGATTTAAATGTTTTTTTATTTATTATTATGTTCTTTCTAGCATCTATACCCATTGGATTTACATTATTGAAATATTCGAAGTAATCACTGGTAAACTTAATTGCCATATCATTACTTAAAATTGCACAAATACAAAACAGCCAATGATGACGTCAGCCAAGGGGATAATACATGTTTGCAGCTCTAACCCTCCTTGGCTTGGTCCATAAACCAGTCAGGCTAGTGTAACATGCAGTAGCCGTTGATGTTATAAATAACCTTCCCTGTTAAAGTCAATAAGTCATTTTACGTTACTCCTCAATTGATCTCAGAAATCACACAGAGTGATTGAGGGAGAGGAAAGGGAAACGGCTGTGTGCGCTGTACTGAGAATACGCTCTTTGTGTATTTGTGTGTCCTCTCTCTCTGTCTCTGTTTTTCTCTGTGTCTCTGGTTCTCTCTGTATCTCTCTCTGTCTCTGTTTTTCTCTGTGTCTCTGTTTTTCTCTGTGTCTCTGTTTCTGTCTGTGCCTCTGTTTCTGTCTGTGCCTCTGTTTCTGTCTGTGCCTCTGTTTCTGTCTGTGCCTCTGTTTCTGTCTGTGTCTCTGTTTCTGTCTGTGTCTCTGTTTCTGTCTGTGTCTCTGTTTCTGTCTGTGTCTCTGTTTCTCTCTTTGTCTGTTTCTCTCTTTGTCTGTTTCTCTCTGTGTCTGTTTCTCTCTGTGTCTCTGTGTCTCTGTTCCTCTCTGTCTCTGTATCTCTCTGTCTGTATCTCTCTGTCTCTGTATCTCTCTGTCTCTGTTTTTCTCTGTCTCTGTTCCTCTCTGTGTCTGTTCCTCTCTGTGTCTGTTCCTCTCTCTGTCTCTGTTTCTCTCTGTCTCTGTTTCTCTCTGTCTCTGTTTCTCTCTGTCTCTGTTTCTCTCTGTCTCTGTTTTTCTCTGTATCTCTGGTTCTCTCTGTGTGTCTGTATCTCTCTCTGTCTCTGTTTTTCTCTGTGTCTCTGTTTTTCTCTGTGTCTCTGTTTCTCTCTGTGTCTCTGTTTCTGTCTGTGTCTGTTTCTGTCTGTGTCTGTTTCTCTCTGTGTCTCTGTTCCTCTCTGTGTCTGTTCCTCTCTGTGTCTGTTCCTCTCTCTGTCTCTGTTTCTCTCTGTCTCTGTTTCTCTCTGTCTCTGTTTCTCTCTGTCTCTGTTTCTCTCTGTCTCTGTTTTTCTCTGTATCTCTGGTTCTCTCTGTGTGTCTGTATCTCTCTCTGTCTCTGTTTTTCTCTGTGTCTCTGTTTTTCTCTGTGTCTCTGTTTCTCTCTGTGTCTCTGTTTCTGTCTGTGTCTGTTTCTGTCTGTGTCTGTTTCTCTCTGTGTCTGTTTCTCTCTGTGTCTCTGTTTCTGTCTGTGTCTGTTTCTGTCTGTGTCTGTTTCTCTCTGTTTCTGTTTCTCTCTGTCTCTGATTCTCTCTGGTTTCCATGCGTGTGATGCCATTCCATTAACTCCGTTCCAGCCATTATTATGAGCCATCCTTCCCTCAGCAGCCTCCACTGACACATACACGCTCCACACACACCCCTCCTGTCCTCTCCTACCCTAATCGTGTTCATCTGTCCGCGGTGCCGGGTCGGGCTTTGCTCTGCGACAGACAGCCGAGTAGTGTGTGTGTGGGGCCGATGATGATGATGATGTCAGATGGAGCTGATTAGCCTGGCCGTTACCTCAGCAGCTCCCAGGAGATGGGGTCCTGCCAGTGGCAGCAGTGAGGGATGAGGGGCTGCTGTGTCATTACTGCCAGCCAGCACAACTCAGTGGCTGCTCAATAATCCCCCACTAGCTACCTATCAACCCGCCCGCTGCATTGGAGGAAGAGGAAGTTTCTATCCAATGCTCTCTTATCACATCACACTTCAAGACAACTTTTCAGAGATTAATAACTCACTTGGTGCTGTGGACAGTGTACATGGACATATCTCTGTAATATGAATAGAGAAAGTAGGGGGACTGTGTCTATGCAATTGGGGAATGGTGCTTCTATGTGTGTGGATATGAGTATACAGCAGGGTTTTCCAACCCCCCCCATCCCCACCCCTTGGTGTACCGAGGACCGATTTTGAAAACGCAGGTGTACAGTTTGTGTAGAGTATGTGCATGCCATTTTTACCTCTGTGGTATTATGAATTGAAAGAGTTTTACAGACTGGAGGGTCTCAGAGGTACTTAGCTGTCACTATCAGAAATAGGCCAGAGGACACAACAATGGTCAAACATCAAGATATACCCTGTTGGCTTCAGGGTGGGCTCAGATATGGAGCTCCAAATTGCTTGTTTGTAATCCATTCATTCTCAATGGGCACCTCAAGCTGCAGATTATTCTAGTAATCTCTTCCAAAGACTCCTTTGTTCTCCAGCACAGTGTCAGTAGTACTGTAACATACACAGGAATTGTAGGGACATCTTTTTTTAGCTGTGCAGAAGACAGACATTGGGGTCTCCAGGACCGTCCTCATTGAGTAGAAAATATCCACAATAGGACATAATGTAGTGTACAAAACAGGGCACAGCGACTGGGTTCTGTCTCAACCATAGCAGAGCCCAGTAATGACTCATGAGTGGACAGATCAAGCCTGTATGCTTTAGAGACCGTGTAGGCTCTCAGTGCCACCAATGGGAACAGGAAGACAGAAAGACAGGAAGACACAGGCCTATTCATCTGCCAAACCCTCTCTCCTCCCAGTTTCAGACAACAGGGGCATACCAAACGTGTAGGGAACAGGGGTATGAGCCATCGCTACTCTCCTGTGGGTATCCTCCGGCACAGGTATCAGAGACTATTAATCTGTTTGTCACCCAGCCCCATGCATTTGTCACCAATATGAAAGGGCCGGGAGCCTGGACAGGTAGGGAGGGGGTTAGAAGAGGGGGGAGAGCGTGAGTGGATACAAATGATGGCCTGCAGGCCATACTCTGGATCCTGAAATCTATTGTGAGAGAGAGAAAGGGGGGGAGTCTTTGTATATCAGAACTTATGGATGTCTTTTCTCTGTTTTCTTTCTTTCATGTCTCCATTGGATCCACGTCCTATATTTCTGCTAATCCACAATAGGTAAGTACCTTGTTCCAACTAGCTACCCCGAGTTAACCTGGTGATTTGTCAGTTGAAAAACCTTTATAGTAGCACGTGTCTATAGCGTGGTAGTGGAGGGGAGCTGTGTGATGAGGCAGTATGTCTGTCACTGGGCTCACCGCTCCAAGTATATGAGAGAAAAGAGAGAGAGAGAGAGAGAGAGAGAGAGAGAGAGAGAGAGAGAGAGAGAGAGAGAGAGAGAGAGAGAGAGAGAGAGAGAGAGGTATTTACCATTGTCTTATCTTTGTATCTGTCAAACGTGATGCTTATGAAGTCTCCATAAGAGCGATGCACCCCGCTCTCCAACTGATGAGGCCCTGGCTCCTATTGTGATAGAGGGGGTATAATAAAGGTACAATGGGATACCTAGGGCCTATGAAATGCCAGACACACGTCATAATGAGGATCCCTCACTGGGATCCGTTGCCTCTCCACAGCCTTTGGCCACTCTCTCAGTCTGGCACCACGCTAACGGCATTAACACGTAAACACTTGTTCTGTGAGGTGTCTCTCCTTCAGAAGTACATAAAAGGCATCCCTGTATCCAGCTGGTGCCATGTCCTCATTCTGCTGACTCAGGGAACCAGTTCCTAACAGGGGGGAATGGGTACACCATGTGTGAAGGCCGATTAAAGGATAGAAAAAATGGCTAGGAAAATGTAGCGACGTCCTGGACAATTACAGGCAAGCAGAGCAAGCAGAACAGGGATGTTCAGGGACGTTTGAGGCTGGTAAGGTAAAAATTCCTGGAGTCTTCATGGAGAGCAGGTTTGTCACTGCAAGGCTAGTGGATACCATTAGTTACCGGCGGCAGTTGCTCTGAAGTGAAACTAACTAAAGCTGAGAGACTGAACAGTAACCTCCCTGAGCAACAAGCACAGGTGGCCACAACAACCGCTGGCTTTGATGTGCTAGCTGCAGAGAGATATCATCACGCTACCTTTGTCCTTAAACAGACTGACTGGCCAATCTGCTTCATCTCTCCTCCCCTGGCGGATCGTTTGTCGAGAGGCACTTTTGCAAATGAAATGTGGCAGGCTTTCATTTTGATAGATGTGTGTGTGTGTTCGGAGAAAAGGAAGAAGGGGCAGAGCTTGGATGCTTGTGGATGCTTGTGGGTACTTGTGGATTCTTGTGGATGTGCGGGGGCCCTTGCACAGGTAAATATTTATTCAGTGATTTAGATTTGGTCCCTGGTCTTTCCTCTGAGAAGGCCAGGTACGTCTGGATGATTTGTTCTCCCTGAGGAGAGGATGTGTGGCACCGTGTTTATGTATCCCCCCTCCTTTCACAAACACACTCCCACCCACCGCTGCCTGTCTGCTGTCCTGGGGGAGACAGAGAGAAGACAGTGGAGGTGGGAGTAGAGCACTCGTTTACATTTCTCCTTCACACATTTGAATGTGGTGATGTCACAAGGGCATGCCACAAATAAAACACCCAAACCTGTTATTCTAAAAAGGTTTCACCCCGGATCCTGCCTGACCCCTCACACACGAAAGGGGTGTGGTGATTCATGTTTATGGCCATGCATGCTTAGGTCTGTCCTCAGTGTATTCAGTAAAATTCTACCATGATACATCTTACACATAGAACTCTGCTACATACCTATGAAAGCACATCCATTATCCACGCTGTCAAGCAGTCCATTCAAAACCGTACATCTACGTTAGAAATAGTTATACCCCAACAATGTGTTAATGTTGATAGAAACGCGTATGACTAGAGATCTTTTTTTAAACGTTGTATTTTAATTTGTATTAACAGAGTCGGTAGCTTTGTGCTGCCCATTAGCTGATCATGTCAATTAAGCATTCATTACTGTACTCTGCTCCCTTTGAGAGATAGGCTACATGCTACATGCCTTTGAGGTAGCTAATGGTCATTTTATTTTAGTGCTACCATATCAGATGTAATATGTGACAGGTGTTCTAATTCTGGCCATGCCATTCATTAGTGCTGTTCAAACAGAAACCCCATGGGAGAGGAGCACATACTGTAGCCACATATGAATCACTAGTCAATATGGTGACCTTTATGTAGTGAGGGAGGGGTCACACACACACACACACACAGACAATGATGCTGGGCTAGGGATTTGGAGGCAGGCGGGTGTTAGGATGACTAGGTCTGAGAAAATCAGCCTGAGTATTTTAATCCAGCATGTCGCCAATTAAATCCCAATCCCTTTAATTTAACCTCCTTTTGGTTACTTAACCCAAGTTTGAGCACTAACAAGGAGCAGGTATTAAAGACAGACTATTTCTGCCAAGGCCGACCTCCTGGAATGAGTGTAGATGCTGTTTTCAGAAGACCATGGAGATGAGTGTGTCTCGGTACAGGTCAGATTAAATGGGAGGTAATTGGGATTTGCTCAGTATGGATGCATGCCCATAGGACAACCATTTGAAGAACCCTTATTCATTCCAGGTAGAATCATTTTGGGTCCATGTAAGAGCACTTTTTGGTTCCATGTAGAGCTCTTTCAACAGAGGGTCCTACAAGGAACCCAAAAGGGTTCAACCTGAAACCAAAAATGGTTAAATGGTTTTCCCATACCTCTGACAGAAGATACAACGCCATCAGACAAAATAGATCAATCTGAAAAACAATGACGAGACAAGCAAAACAACTGATTCATACAGTACATCATATGAGTGGAGAAAGTCATTACTGATATCAAAATACGTTTTCTGTTGTTTCTCCCAGTCTCTTTCCATTATACTTACAAAGAATATCATGACTTCGAACTATCATATAATATAATATAATATAATATATGCCATTTAGCAGACGCTTTTATCCAAAGCGACTTACAGTCATGTGTGCATACATTCTACGTATGGGTGGTCCCGGGAATCAAACCCACTACCCTGGCGTTACAAGCGCCATGCTCTACCAACTGAGCTACAGAAGGACCATGTGATAAAGGGAAAGCTTATGCACAAGCAACATCACCCTTCACCTCCTCTCTATCACTCTGTTGAGGTTCTTCCCTCATCCATCCTCACTGCCACCTAAAAGCTAGTTTCCTTGTATCATTGCAGCACATTAAAACCTGTTGACGGTACAGGTTCCCCAAGGGGTACAACACCCCCCCGCTCAACTGAAACAGTGGCGCACAGAATGCAAAAATATTCTTAGAAATATTTAACCTCCACACATTAACAAGTCCAATAGCTCAAATGAAAGATAAACACCTTGTTCATCTAGCCAGCGTGTCATATTTCTAAAATGTTTTACGGCGAAAACATAGCACATATTTATGTCAAACCACCACAAAGACACAGACGATATACTGCCATTTTGTCGAACAAAAGATGCAATCACAAACGCAGGATTAAAAGAAAAATAATTCACTAACCCTTTGAAAATCTTCATCAGATGACAGTAATAGGACATGTTACACAGTACATTTATGTTTTTTTTCAATAATATGCTATTTATATCCATAAATCTCCGTTTACATTGACACCATGTTCAGAAAATGCAAAAAAATGTCCGGAGAAATTATAAATATCACCGCCAGATAACAGAAATAAACATCATAAACTTTGACTAAATATACATGTTCTACATATAGTTAGAACGATACACTGCTTCTTAATGCAACCGCTGTGCCACATTTATTTTTAACGTTACAGAATTAGTTCACTACGTAATAATCTGAGACGGCGCTCAGACGTATGCAATATTTCTCCGCTATGTTGGAGTCAACAGAAATACAAAATTACAACATAAATATTCCCTTACCTTTGATGGTCTTCGATCAGAATGTAGTGGAAGGAGTCATACTTACCCAATACATCGTTTGGTTTCAAGTCGTGTGTCTTTGTATTAGCATATGCTACAAGTTCCAGCTGAAATGCATCCAAAATTACTTCTGGTCCCGAACAGTTGCGCATCAAAACTTCAAAATTACATATTATATGTCGACTAAACAGGTCAAACTAAGTGCAGAATCAAGCTTTAGGATTTTCTAAACGTACAAAACAATTCTTAAATCTACCGGGCAATCCTACTTCTTCTCAGGCATTCTGGAACAAAGGAAGATCTGTTCCAAACGCGCGCTCTTGACCCCATGTATTTTCTCGCGACACTCACTGTTTTGCCTCCCAAAGGGTCAAAACTCGCGGGATTTGCACAATTAAACACTGTACTGAATGAGGACATCTAGTGGAAGACATAGAAAGTGTCTCCAGATCCATAGCTGGTTGGGAAGGGTGGGGGAGCGATGACATCAAAGTTGCCCCAACTTTCATGATTCCAAAACTAGTTTGGGAGATCGCCTGCCCTGTGAGTTCTGCTATACTTTACAGACACAATTCAAACGTTTTTAGAAGCTTTAGAGTGTTTTCTATCCAATAATAATTAATATATGCATATATTAGCAATTTTGGTCAGATTCTTTTTCAGTTTACTATGGGCACGCAATTCATCCAAAGGGGGCAGTATTGTCCCGAGCCTTAACAGGATTTATTAACATAATGGAAAAGGCCCTTGTTAATGGCACCAGGCAGAGAGATAACGGAGAGACACCAGGGTTTCACCACTGCTTGTTGCTCTCACATAATCACTGAAATGCTTATCAGGACTTCAGAGGATATTGACCTCTGTCTGTAATAAGGCCCTAATGGCTCTAGTATGGTGCAGGGAATGAGAGATTGGCCTAGACATACATCTGACAGACCGCACGCACCGTGAGCTGGTCCTCGCCCCACCGTCGGGCTGTCATGGCACACCTCGTTAGTCTGGTGGGAGATCCATGCCCAGCGGCCCCCATACTAACCCCAGCAGCCTGGAAATCAATGAGTTCACAGCGAGGTGCAGGAGGAGGGGTCTGGGCTTCGGAGCAGTGGCACGCGTCAGCCACATCCTTTGGGCTGCCAAGCGTGGGTTAATTATCACCATGGTGATTGCGGACCGCCGAGTTACTTATGAGTGGAGCATCAACAACGACAAATTGGAACAGGTATTACATGGCGTCCAATTTAGTCCTCCTGGAGGGCCTGTGCTGATTACAACAATCACTGCATGGGTCGCTGGGACAGATGAGTACATGGAGTGGTACTTATCAGTGGCTTATCACCAATGTAATGGCAGAGTTCAATTCATCCATCCACACAGCTCATAGAGCTATTCAACTGCTCTTCTGACAGATGAAGCTAGTTCACAACAGAGAACTTTCATTATTACAGATTTAAAAATATTTTTAAAAATTAACACTCCATAACAGAGGAAAGGATATTTTGGGAGATGTTTTTTTTTTTTATCAATCCGGTGTCAAGAGTTAACTGCTATTTGAGTTCCAGAAAATCCATTTGGAGCAGTGTTTCATTTTGTAAGTGTGTCCTTTTTGTGGACATGCTTCTATAAACCATGGCAAACACCATGGCAATTCATCAAACACGGTTCTTCTTGATTTCCACTTCCAGGTGTCCAGCAGGTACAGGCTGAGGACAAAGAGCACTATAATCAGGTCAGCTACAACAACATGGTAGCAAATGAGTCATAGATTGATCATTGGTGGACATTTGAATGTACTGTATATGTTGTGGTAGCTCTGTGTGTATTTGTTGTGTCTTAACACACTTTAATCTGGCTCCATGTTTAGTCAGTTCTCCTCTTTAAGTTGCATTCAACTACAATATATTCATATGTGTAGACACTCAAAATGAATTTAGGGCACTTCCATGGTGTGCTCCAATCTTATTTGGTTCCTCCTTCACAAGCCAGTCATCTCCTGCAAAGGTATTGTCATACGTTTGCACAGATCAATATTCAGAGATAGGGGGAAAACACCAAAGCCTGTAAGTCATTTACAACACCTGGCTCAGTGCAGGTGACGACTTGAAAAGGTTCCTGCCTTACCTTTTAATATCTCTGATTTCACCTCCTCTGAGAGTTGCAGAGACGGGGCTGATAATCAACGTTTTTCACACACACTTCCCTCAAAACCTTCCCATCAACCAAAAAAAGAGAGAGAAAAAAAATGTATGCACATTTTTCATCAAATGTGTTTAGCATTTCATGAGGGGCATATTTTCCTCAAACACACATACCCATACACACCAACATATTAACCAGCCTTTATATGCATCAGAACTCCCTGTAGCCAGCCCATCTCATAATACAAGTTTAGCTAAGTTTTGTCAGCAGTATGCAAGCTACCGGTAGTTTACCAAAGTTACCTGAATCTTCAGTAATTTTGGTTATTAACAGAAAATCTATGGCAATCTATCGATGGCAATCTATTGTAACTTTGGTCATTAATACTTGAAAACTTAACAAATAAAAATCATATGTAGTATTTATTTTTTATATCTGTGTACATATTGTCCATGAGTTTCTAGTAAAAAAACATGTGGGTCAAGAGATAGACTAATTCATTTTAAAAAAGTATCTACTCAACAATGGCATCATTTTCGAATAACTCTGCAACTCAACCAATGACCAGTTTGACGTCAAAACACTGAAAACAAATACATTCTGACACAGTGAAATATGTCATTCCATTAATTATTTAATATATTTTACATGTGAAAAGGCCACACAGAGGGCCAGAGATAATTACAAATGCCCGTGATCCTCTAAAGTACCCAAAATGATCCATAGATGTCGTGTGATAGATTACATAAAATCCATAAAACCAAAATTCTGTTTACAATAATATAACCTCCCTTTGCAACCCTAGTCAGAAGTTTCTAAGTTTAAATGAGGTAAAACACTTTTTAGTTCCTCATCGACTCTCTCTGGGACCAGTCTTCTTGGTCATGTGTTTACGGGGTCATGGCTGCCCCTTAGCCGCCCGACAGAAGAGACAAACACACCACAACAAGCCTGGCTCTGCCATAATTAACTGGAGAGGCTGAGTTTAGAGATAACTCCAAGAGGAGCGGCAAATTAAAGCTCAGCTAATGAGTTGAGGTTTCTTAATTTGTTCTCCCCCGTAATTCCAGAATGGATTAACGTGGCTTTATTTGCCTCTTTCCCGTCGATTAGCACGGCGCTCGGTTTAGGAGTTTAGGGGGGAGAAGGGGAATCGGGTTATAGAGCTTATGAAGAGACTGGTTCAGTGGCTTCTGCAGTGTTTAGCAGATAAAGGAGTTCACCTTTTCTGGAACGTCGGAGACAGTATGTCGGGGACTATTATTGGATTTAGTTGGCCTGATAAAGGGAAAGCGCAATTCTCAACAGTGATCCCCTATCTTTCTGGGATCTTGGGTTGGTTTGCCATTCAGGGCCCACCTCACAGATGCAGCCACACTGCATCGTTTCTTTCCTAGTTTACAGAGATTTGCTTAAGCACTTACCTTTCTTTCACATCTCATCAGTCACTCAGGATTTCTTGGCCAACGTTTTCTCTCTCTCTCTCTCTCTCTCTCTCTCTCTCTCTCTCTCTCTCTCTCTCTCTCTCTCTCCTCTCCTCTCCTCTCCTCTCCTCTCTCTCTCTCTCTCTCTCTCTCTCTCTCTCTCTCTCTCTCTCTCTCTCTCTCTCTCTCTCTCTCTCTCTCTCTCTCTCTCTCTCTCTCTCTCTCTCTCTCTCTCTCTCTCTCTCTCTCTCTCCTCTCCTCTCCTCTCCTCTCCTCCGGGCCAGGGGTGCTGCAGGCTGCACCAGAAGAGTGGACTTCAGGCTGTTAATTAGGGTTAAAAGGCTGGTAGCACGGCAGTGTGCAACAGTGTGTGGAACCCAGACCTGACATGGCACCTGATACTGCTTTTGATTCTCCTGCTGCAGGCCAAAACTCCAGCACAGCACAAAACAGCCGCAGGGCAGAAACTCACACCTCCAGGCTAGATGCTTCTCCCATTAGGGTAGTGCCTGGATTGTGCTGGAGAGCAATGTGTTAGTAATACACAGTTTGAAGTGCCAATCAACATCAGTGAGAAGAATACACCACGCTTTGCCAATACTGATAAAACAGCTCCACAACACTGCCTTTTACCTCTCCGTTCTCAATAAGACAGACCTGTGTAGCCTCTTCAAAATAGTTCAAGCAGTTCAAACTGTCTTAGATACACATATAGGGCCTCCGAGTCACATTACCTCCCACCTGATAACTCCCAAATCTCCCAAAATAACTGATCAAATGCTCTCATGGCCCCAGGTGTTTATGAATGCATGGAAACCAAAGCCTTAAAGACAATTTCTAACCCAGTGCTTTGTTTGAGAGGTAAATATACTCTCTCCATTTGATTCCATGCTCCTGGAGAGTAACGACAAACACACTGAGAGACAGTAGGTTGAGATGGCAGGGAGATTTCAACTGTGTTGTTTGTACAGGCCTGCCTGGAGTATATATTTACTCAGATAGGCAGGCCTCCTTTGACCAGTTTTACATCTCAAACACACTGTGGACATCACCTTTGTTGGAATATCTCTCTACATCAGTCACCATGTTGCTGTGCATTGGTGAGTCAGTCCTATGCCGGTCAGCGCTTTATACTGTATCCACTCTATTGTCAAAACGTCTAATAAGAGAGGTCAGCCGCAGGGGGGTTTGGCCAATTAGACTGCAGTATCAGACAGACCTGAGGTGGTTGTAATATTGTGATATGGCTTCTCATTCTCGTCATCCTCAGTATTTTTACCCCCACCACGGCTCTGTGGTTTTGAAAGGTATGTGTAAATGCACCGGAAAGAAGGCACATCCACCCCCCTCTGGCTGGTATGATGTCAGAACCACTCTTAACTCCAGAGCCGCACATGTGCGTTTTCGTTAGACTCTAACGTGGGGAACATGAAAGGGCTGGGATCCTAAGGAGGATCAGAGCTGATAAATTAATACGTAGACCACCTCCCTTGTGTGAGTCTGTAGCGTGTCAGCCAAACCATGACTCAGAGCTTGCAAAGGTGGACAGCTTGTCATCAGAAGATGCAAATCGCCATGGCGACGGCTATGAGTCACAGCAGCCAGGGCCAGTGAGCGGTCGCTCGGATACATTAGCAGCCTGTTCATGTTGTTTGGACAGTCTGATGCCGTCTCACTTTGAATGGGCTGCTCAGCTTCTGAGTGTATTGGTTTATTATTTTCTTTAAGTGCATTTTAGTGATTTGGATTCGCATTACAGGATTTCGAGCTGGAAGGCATGAGTATCATGTATGAGTGTTGTGTATGAGTATCATGTATGAGTATCATGTATGAGTGTTGTGTATGAGTATCATGTATGGGCCAACGGCACTGACCGTAGCCGTGACCTCTGCCGTGACCTCCGCCGTGACCGGTGTAGACAGCAGACACACATCAGAGACACTCCCTCAGGTCCGATCTGTCCACAAGCCTCTGAGAGAGAGGGGACTAGACGTTTGCTCGCACCCGCCTGCCGCCGAGCCTAACATAACACCATACACCATGTTGTGCCATATCACTCATATAGCACATGCAGCCAGACTGAGATCAGTTCCTCCGGTAGGCATTCATCTCAGTGGGCTGCCTGTGCCCGTCAGGGAAGATATGAAACCAGAGCAAACATAAAGCGCCAACATTCGTGCATAGCATTGTAAGCCATCGACTCCAATATTAACTTCAGGGTTTGATCTCATTCATGTTTGCTCAGGATTTTGTCTGTTGCTTTCCGCTGGGTTTGGGGGAGGTAGAAACAGTGTTCTGTTCAGATGCAGAGCCAGGTGGTCCTCCACTGGCGTGATGTAATTAAGCAGCCAATGTGTTTCTATAGTATTGGGGGCTTCGCTCTTGTGTCCCAAACACTAGCCAGCAAGCTTTTCTTGAGCTATTTTTATATATATATATATATATATATATATATATATATAAACTGTTTTAATAAAGTAACAATTTAACAGCCACCCAATTTAAACAGTATAATTTCATCTAATTGGAAAAGAAGAGCCAAGGAAAAAACTACAAAATAAATAAACTGCTTCAGTTGAGATGGCATCGCACACAGTTGGATTTCCCCAGGTTTGAAATATTCATAAACTGGCCTCTGCACTTCAATTCATTCCTATATGGTAATTAACCATGTGTAATCATATTCCACACCATACAGAGCAAAGGTTTCCCTCTGCTCACATAAATGTCCATGCGCTTATTATGTAATAAATGTGGCAATTAATTTTATGGTAATAAGAGTCCCATTTTCCCAAGGTTATTTGCAGGTCTCATCTTGGTCCCTTTCCGTCAGTGGCGTTATGTTGAGTTGAGGTTGGTACTGGGGGTAATTACTCTCGTTCAACACAATAAAAACGGCTCCGGGAATCCTCAGGTGAACTGATAATGGGGACAAAAGTGTATGTTCATTATGTGTCTAAGTCCATTCTTTTATGGGGCAGATGGGAGATAGGATGACTCCTTTGGACTTGTGTGTGCAGAAGAAAAGTCCCCCACCACTTTCATTACGCCGTTCCATAATTCATTGTGCATAGTGAATTTTTTAAGAGTCCTCCAATGTCGGATTGGAGATTTCTATCTACAATGGGCTGCTTTGTAGTTCACTGAGTGGCGCTCTGCTCAGACTGGGTCAAAAGAGAGACAAGAAAGAAACATGAAAATCCCTGTCAGAGAGAGGATACCTGCCAAACCTGTCAATGTCCCACGCCTATTCTGCTATTCAACTCCTGTGATAAATGAGTGATGAATCATGTCCAGGAGAATGATACAAACGATTAAAGAATAATGATTTACAGAGCAAATTGCTCTCAATCATGAATGTATATTCAGAATTATTAAACAGTGCACATTCACCATTTCCAAGCCTACTATTACCGTGCTAAGTAAAAACACATGATATTCTCAGCAGTCTAGTCAAGAACCATTTCACACTCTTTACAGCTCAGGTGAACGAAACCATACTGGTATTGTACTGTACCTCTCAGTAAATGTAGCCTTATTATCTCCATGATTGGACTTCTTGTGTGGGAATAGTCCTGTACTCTCCTCTCCTCTCTTGCGGGTTGAGTCTAATGCTGTGTGGCAGGGCCGGCACCCCACTGTCCAAACACATCTGTCATGTCATGTATCAGTGACACCGCAACCAGTCAGACTCCCACCTCTACTGTACGGCAGGAACCTACGCCACACACTCATACAGAGGCACACACATTGTGCACAAACACATGAGACACACACACAGGTTCACACACTGCACACAAACATATGACACACACGCATTAGCTCATGCATGAAATATGCAGTGTTTACCTTCAATGCGATCTCCTTGATCGCGGTAACATTGCTTTTAAATGGTCCATGGCCGAAAAGGGGCGATCGGATGTAACCCCGGCCAATATCAGACTAATGTGAAACCTTTAGTTTGTAGTGTTTGATCTATTGTTATTTTAATTTTTCATGTACAGTACTGTGGAGCCTTCAAGACATGAATGATGTCAGGGAAAATAGATCTGACCTAGAAAATACGAATAAATCAAAAACAATATCTGTTGGCCAACATTGCATTGTGATGTAATTCACTGTTTTTACCCTATAGCATCTGCAATGCAATTTTGACTTATAATGTAAAGAGATTACCAGATAAAGATTTACGTTTTGCAAAAGATGTTCCAACTTACTTCCTAAGGTCTCTTTTTCATCGTTCTGCATATATCTGGTTCAGCTTCTGAATGACTTTCATAGTAATTACATCTCCCAAATAGCTGCGAGAGGATTACGTTTTTTTGCTTTTACTTTCCCATTAGGAATGAGGTGTGAGTGAAGCTTTTAAAGAACATTCACAGAATCAAGCAAAGCAGGTTGAGTACTTGGCTTGACATGATTAGGCTGATTCCTTGCTAACCCTGGTGTGGGTTCTGTAATACAAGGCAAGGCAGCACTCTCTCTCCTCCAACCGGGCCCCCTGTCAGGCTTTGACAGGCAGGCGGGCATTGTCAATATGGGTCACGTTGGCATGGCAGAAGTGTGTGTGTGTGTGTGTGTAAGCGAGTGAGGCAGGAAGCCACAGTGTAAGTTAATTACCAGGGTTGAACATGATACACTCTCTCCACCCCTGCTGCTCTGAGAGAGAGAGAGAGAGAGAGAGAGAGAGAGAGAGAGAGAGAGAGTGTCCCTAGCTAGATTGGGAGTAGTGGAGCAGTAGACGCTTCACTATTACTGGTGCAAGTAGAGTGTGTATACTGCCTCTTAACCCCACATGGTGCAGTATGTGCCAGATGTTGCAGTGTGCAGTGGTAGGAAGATGTGACTACATCTAAATGTGTGAGGGGATGATATGGCACCAGGGTCGTAGGGCAAAGTCATAGTTGGCCAGGTCTTAAATACACAGCTTCAGGAGCCTTCGAACTCTCAGTATGTTGTTTCACGTTGTTCTCCCCTCTGTTCTGAAGAGAGCTGACAATATGGCAGGATGCAGGCATTTATTAGGTAGGAAGGAATTTATCAAGCCAGACTTCAATGCTGTCCACTTCTATGATCATCTAAGCTTTTATCAAATCAAATTTTCAAATCAAATGTATTTATATAGCCCTTCATACATCAGCTGATATCTCAAAGTGCTGTAAAGAAACCCAGCATAAAACCCCAAACAGCAAGCAATGCAGGTGTTGAAGCATGTTGGCTAGGAAAAACTCCCTAGAAAGGCCAAAACCTAGGAAGAAACCTAGAGAGGAACCAGGCTATGAGGGGTGGCCAGTCCTCTTCTGGCTGTGCCGGGTGGAGATTATAACAGAACATGGCCAAGATGTTCAAATGTTCATAAATGACCAGCATGGTCAAATAATAATAATCACAGTAGTTGTCGAGGGTGCAGCAAGTCAGCACCTCAGGAGTAAATGTCAGTTGGCTTTTCATAGCCGATCATTAAAAGTATCTCTACCACTCCTGCTGTCTCTAGAGAGTTGAAAACAGCAGGTCTGGGACAGGTAGCACGTCCGGTGAACAGGTCAGGATTCCATAGCCGCTGGCAGAACAGTTGAAACTGGAGCAGCAGCACGGCCATGTGGACTGGGGACAGCAAGGAGTCATCATGCCAGGTAGTCCTGAGGCATGGTCCTAGGGCTCAGGTCCTTCGAGAGAAAGAGAGAATTAGAGAGCATACTTAAATTCACACAGGACACCAGATAAGACAGGAGAAGTACTCCAGATATAACAGATATAACATCAACCACCAACTTACCATCCTGAGACAAGGCCGAGTATAGCCCACAAAGATCTCCACCACGGCACAACCCAAGGGGGGGCGCCAACCCAGACAGGAAGATCACATCAGTGACTCAACCCACTCAAGTGACGCACCCCTCCTAGGGACGGCATGAAAGAGCACCAGTAAGTCAGTGACTCAGCCCCTGTAATAGGGTTAGAGAAAGAGAATCCCAGTGGAGAGAGGGGAACCGGCCAGGCAGAGACAGCAAGGGTGGTTCGTTGCTCCAGAGCCTTTCCGTTCACCTTCACACTCCTGGGCCAGACTACACTCAAACATATGACCCACTGAAGAGATGAGTCTTCAGTAAAGACTTAAAGGTTGAGACCGAGTATAGGTCTCTCACATGGGTAGGCAGACCATTCCATAAAAATGTAGCTCTCTAGGAGAAAGCCCTGCCTCCAGCTGTTTGCTTAGAAATTCTAGGTACAATTAGGAGGCCTGCGTCTTGTGACCGTAGCGTACGTGTAGGTATGTACGGCAGGACCAAATCAGAGAGATAGGTAGGAGCAAGTCCATGTAATGCTTTGTAGGTTAGCAGTACAACCTTGAAATCAGCCCTTTCTTTAACAGGAAGCCAGTGTAGGGAGGCTAGCACTGGAGTAATATGATTAAATTGTTTGGTTCCAGTCAGGATTCTAGCAGCCGTATTTAGCACTAATTGAATTTGATTTAGTGCTTTATCCGGGTAGCCGGAAAGTAGAGCATTGCAGTAGTCTAACCTAGAAGTAACAAAAGCATGGATTCATTTTTCTGCATCATTTTTGGACAGAAAGAAAGTTTCCGATTTTTGCAATGTTATGTAGATGGAAAAAAGCTGTCCTTGAAACAGTCTTGATATGTTCGTCAAAAGAGAGATTAGGGCCCAGAGTAATGCCGAGCCTTTTATCACTCAATGACTTCCAAATACTGTTTGCAAATGATGTAGAAGAATGCTTGAGTGTTGACAAAATCATTTGCAAACTTGTCCCCAAGCCATGTAGTGTAGAATGTGAAATCAAATAATACACAACAAAATATCAAAAAGTGTTATTATTTGAAAATGATATATTGTACAGAGAGGCAGGGAAGCATAACAAACAAGATTGCTGCACTCCCATTGCCTGAAGGTAGAACCTGGAGTTTGGAGAAACACAACAATAGATTAAAGAATATGCCATTGGGCAAATTTGGAGAGTCCCATAGGTGCTAGGCCCCGCTTGTCTCTCCCCCCCCCCCTTCCCCCGGTGGACATAAACTACACTACATGACCAAAAGTATGTGGACACTTGCCCATTAAATCTCATTCAAAGTCAAGTTGGTCCACACTTTGCTGCTAAATAGCCTCGTCTGGGAAGGTTTTCCATTAGATGTTGGAACATTGCTGTGGCGACTTGCTTCCAGTCACAAGAACATTAGTGAACTCGGGCACTGATGTTGGTCGAGTAGGTCTGGCTCGCACCTCGATTAGGTCTGGCTCGCACCTCGATTAGATCTGGCTCGCACCTCGATTAGATCTGGCTCGCACCTCGATTAGATCTGGCTCGCACCTCGATTAGGTCTGGCTCGCACCTCGATTAGATCTGGCTCGCACCTCGATTAGGTCTGGCTCGCACCTCGATTAGGTCTGGCTCGCACCTCGATTAGATCTGGCTCGCACCTCGATTAGATCTGGCTCGCACCTCGATTAGGTCTGGCTCGCACCTCGATTAGGTCTGGCTCGCACCTCGATTAGATCTGGCTCGCACCTTGATTAGATCTGGCTCGCACCTCGATTAGATCTGGCTCGCACCTCGATTAGGTCTGGCTCGCACCTCGATTAGATCTGGCTCGCACCTCGATTAGGTCTGGCTCGCACCTCGATTAGGTCTGGCTCGCACCTCGATTAGATCTGGCTCGCACCTCGATTAGATCTGGCTCGCACCTCGATTAGGTCTGGCTCGCACCTCGATTAGGTCTGGCTCGCACCTCGATTAGATCTGGCTCGCACCTCGATTAGATCTGGCTCGCACCTCGATTAGGTCTGGCTCGCACCTCGATTAGGTCTGGCTCGCACCTCGATTAGGTCTGGCTCGCACCTCGATTAGGTCTGGCTCGCACCTCGATTAGATCTGGCTCGCACCTCGATTAGGTCTGGCTCGCACCTCGATTAGATCTGGCTCGCGCTTTGCTCCGTCTATACTAACGAACGTGACAGAATATCCCATCAACAAAGGACCAAGCAGCGTGCCCGGGAGAGGATGGCATCCTGGTCTTTGGAGGGGATCAGGGAGAGAACATCCTGGACTTGGGACGAAATAATGGCAGGAGACAAGAGCCTGCCATGGAAGCAGGCGGAAGCAGCGAAGGAGGGACAGCGATGAAGTCGGGGAGGAAGGCCACAGAAGCCGCAAGAAACATTTTTGGGGGGGTCACATGGAGCAGTCGGCGGAGCCGAGGAGTGAACCAGAGCCAGTCTGGGAGAAGAGGGAGAATTTGTAGGAAAGAGAAATGTTTTCCAATTCATCCCAAAGGTGTTCGATGGGGTTGAGGTCAGGGCTCTGTGCAGCCCAGTCACATTCTTCCACACCGATTATTCTTCCTCCAACAAACTTTGGCACCATGAATTGGGGCAGGTAGAATCGTCCGTCGGATGGTGCCAGATGGTGAAGTATGATTCATCACTCCAGAGAATGCTTTTCCACTGCTCCAGATTCCAGTGGTGGAGAGCTTTACACGACTCCAGCCGACACTTGGCATTGCGCATGATGGTCTTAGGCTTGTGTACAGCTGCTCAGCCATGGATACCCAATTTCAAGACGCCCCCAGTTCCTGTGCTGACGTTGATTCCAAGGGCAGTTTGGAACTCGGTAGTGAGTGTTGCAGCTGAGGACAGGCGATTTTTACATACAAACAGGTTCTGTGCGCTTGTGTGGCCTATCACTTCGTGGCTGAAGTGATAGGCCACACTCACTACCGTTTCCACTTCACAATAACAGCACTTGCAGTTGACCGGAGCAGCTCTAGCAGGGCAGAAATTTGACAAACTCACTTGTTGGAAAGGTGGTATCCTGTGACTGTGCCATGTTGAAAGTCACTGAGCTCTTCAGTAAGGTAATTTCACTGCCAATGTTTGTCTATGCATGGCTGTGTGCTCGAATTTGTGCTTGATTTTATAAACCTGTTAGAAACCAGTGTGGCTGAAATAGCAGAATCCACTCATTTGAAGGGGTGTCCACATACTTTTCTATGAATCAAAGAAATAAACAGAAGTTGCCGTCATTCAAGATGTTTGCTTTGTTATTAAGAATGATGCATACATTGTAGCACAATGGGCAGTGCATGGAATAGAGGTGGAGCTAAATAAAGGATTTAGCAATAAGGAGAAGGAACATTGATTGACAGAAAGAACAGTGCTATTATAGTACCTGCAAAGCTAGAGGACAAAGGAGTGAGCATTATTTTGCTATCCCTCCACCTCTCCTCTCTTTCTTTCACTCTCCTTCCTTCTGTGTGTCAGACAATCCCCCATGCACACCAATACGTATTTTTTGTCTTCAGCACATGTTTTTAACACAATGAGCCCATTTGCTCAGCAATTACAGAACAATGAATGCTCGTCCTCATGAATATCTATTAAAAACCCGTATGCCTCTAATTTCAACATACATACAACTGCCACATTGTTCCTCACAGCAGCAGCCGGTCGGTCCTGTTATTTCCTTTCCTGACGGTGGTCACATCAGAACAGTAGAGTATGATGATCTGTCCAGGCCATCTGACAGTTCAGTGTGGCCTTGCCATGCTAAACAGCTGGAGACCAACATGGCCACTCTCCAGGAACACAAGATGGCAGAGGCAGATGGCCAATTACATCCCATAATGCCTAATTGTAAATGATGAGGCAGGTGTCAAATTAGGCATACCTGCAAATGAATAGGAATTCATTAACTGGCTCACAGAATATGCTCTAATTCAGAGAAACAGAGGAGTAAGCAGGACTCTCAGGATCTCTCCATAAATTCCTGGGTGAGTTGAAATGGAAAGGTAAAATGATGTAAATGATTTATAGGTAGCAAATCCTTGTCATGCTAAAAGCTGTGGTTCTAATGCTCTACTGTCACGTTATGACATGATTCACCCAAGGTCACTGTAATGAGCTCTTCTCAGAGGACAAATAGCGTCTCCAAGTCATCAATGTGGCTTCCTCCTCTCTGTTCCTGGGGACGGCAGCTTTGTCCCACCCTCCCTCCAACCCGCCATCCTTCCTCACAGGTTAGCGCGCCCTCGTTCCCCCTCCTCTCTAACCCGATTATCGCCTCTCCATCCAGACACTGCCGCCCTCTGCCCTGTTAATTAGAGCAAACCCTTTAGTCACAGAGCACACAGAGATGTCCCAGTCACCCAGACAAGGCAAGACAGCGCCCGGCTCACCACAGACAAACAATCATTAAGTTAACGTTGACCCTGTGATCTCCCGAAGCCCTCAACCTCAGCCAGAGTGACTCTATCTTAAAGGACATAGGTGGCTGCCACATCCACCCTTCCGGAACGACCCGGCAATGAATATTAAAAATCCATCAGGCAGCAACAAGCCAATACACAGCAACACTATTATTTCATACGGTAGTACAGTTACCTTTGCCCCCCCATTAATGCCACAGCGTTATAAAGAAAGTGATTTAATGCATTACCGTTCCTGTGCTAGTCCCAACAACCAATTGACCCGCTGGATTAACAATCTGTCACAGCTGTGCTGCTTTGCAACCATCATGTTCAAAAAGGAAGGAAAAAATGTAATCAACTAATGCTGCATGTCCACCCACTGCTGGAAAAGTGGAGGATGTTAGAGAGCTTTAGAAAAGTTTGATTACAAACACAGATAGCCATAGGTTGTTAAGATAACAGCTTGGCCTTTCGTGATGATCCAATCCTCTTCTCTCAAACACACTCAGATGTTTTTAAAGATGCTATTTAACGTCCCTTAAAGATGCTACACAAACAGATTTGATGATGCCGCCCGCTTCGCATGGAGAATGGAAGCTCTTATGCTCCAATTGTGTTGGTGGAGGATCTCTCAGCAAGCCAGGGCCTGGGCTAACAGGTGTTGAGGGGGATTAGAGATTGAGCGCTGGCCTAGAGGGGGCAGAGTGAAGAGACACCTAGGCTGGAGGAGAAATGAGCTACTGTACTGTGATGAGGAGAGACCCCGGCCTCTGGATAGATGAGCCAGTGGGATGAAGCGAGACCCAGGCCGGAGGACAGATGAGATACTGGGATGAGGAGAGAGACCTCAGCTGTGAAGCTCGGCTCAGTGTACTGGAACAGAGACAGAAGAGCACTAACGATGAGGATGGATGATGGATGATAGATGATAGCGGTTGCCATGCATATGTCGGGAATCAACCAGATCTCTCCTGGGTCAGCGGTGGTGAAATGGAGTCAGAGATTGAAAAGGACCTTCTCCCAGTCCTATCCCAATGTGACGTGGCAACTACCTTTCAGAATGACTTGGTCTACAGGGAAGGATGCTCTGTCCTCTGCTATAGGCACAGTGTGTAACAACAGCAAAGGCAGGAGGATAAGTCTTCTGGCGAAATACATTCTCTGAGTCCTCTCTGAGTTAACACACTCCCCCATATCCATCTCCATCCATGGCTGCTGCAGCCTGAGGTCCAGTCGGTGCCTGTGCTCTGGGCTTCTCAGCCTTGCTCTCCAACTCAGTTAATGAGGGCTTGTATGAGCTGCCAGTTTACAGCGAAAGCTGTAAACACCAAAGAGACAGAGTGTCCCCAGCTGTCCAGCCCTGGACTCACAGACCCCAACGCTCACCTCCGCAGGCAACAGCTGAGTGCCCCAAATCACCCATGTGCTCCACAGCATATGGAGGCAAAGCGCTGCCAACGGGTCGAGAAAATGGTGGTCGAGCGAGGGCCATCTGAGCCCCTCTGTCACTCTGTGGCACCTACGGCATCTGTCTCACCCCACTGTGCCACATTCAGGCTGTGGGCGAGCATTCAAGTGGGAGAGAAACTGCCCCAATATCAGGGTAAGGATAAGCTCTTTTATGGCCCACTTTCCAAAGCTATTCACGTCAATAAAAAACAAAACAATAATGACGAATCGCTTGTGAGAGCTAGTGTTATTGTTGACGTACGCTCCCAAGCATCATAACGGCCCTAAATTGGATTTTGACATTATTAAAGTATATGTTTTTTGACTGAGCATACTTCTGTTCGCTTATGCAAATAAATTAATATTCCCTGGCGCTGATTCCCCAGCCTGCCACAGGGCAGGCATTAATGTCCCACTCTGTTCAATAGAGGTTTGTCATAAAAGAGACATCAACAACCAGGACGTCTAGCTGTTCGGCAGTATACAGTATTAAGCCATTATTATTATTGTTCTTTAATGCTGGGTTAGTTTGATTTAATTCCCCATGCTTTTTTTGTCCGTCTTTGCTTATCTGCAGAGTTTCATTAGCATGCAAAGTCCTCTCTTGGTGGTGGGGGGTTGAAGATAGCAGTGAGCGAGTTAGCTCAGCTTCCTACTCCCTCTGTGCTGGCAGCCCGCGGGACACTACAGATGATGGGAGTAGGGGGCTCTGGCACATTATGGCTTCCCACACACTGGTCGCAGGAAGCCAGCCTCCGGACCCAAACACTCCCACCCCAGAGAAAGAAAAAAAAGACTTGATTTGGAAAGCATGGGGATAAGACAAACAGCAGTTGGCTGGCAGAAGAAGGGGCATCAGCGAAGGTAAAAAGTCACTCAGACAGCGGTGCTCACTCAGCTGGGGCCGGTGAGAAGCGGTGAGCCTTGCTGTGCCTCGACTGGGCTTTATTTTCGGGAAGTCGCTCTCCACAGTGATGGGATCTGCCAGGTGGTTCCTATTCCGAGAGACGCTGGCTTTTTGAATGCCACTGTTGTCAGGAGTTTGAGGGCTGCGGTTTATTCACACAGCCAGGCTTAGCCTGGAAGCAGAATACATCTCAACCTCCTATCTGGAGAGCTGCTGTCTTCAGCTGTATGCCTGTTGTTCCCCTGGTCCAGGCATCTACACTGTTTTCAAGTCCTTACCGTTTTCTGTTTCTTTAAATGGTAATTGTCAGGGAGAGAGAGAAGGTGCAGACATCCAGGCAGCAAACTACATATGTTCTTCAGTCCTTGCCTCCCTAACCATGACAACCCAGAACAAACAAGAACACACATACCTAAATGCAGACTGGGGCCCCTCCAATGTGTAGAGAGGGAAATGTAATTTTTTGTTCATAAGTCTGGCTTCATTATTTCTGTATGACTTGGAGCCCTCCTGCTTACTGAACCAGCCCTCACGCAAATGAACAAGTCGGCCTGATAAAGTGGTGGTCTCACTGGGGTAGCATTTGCTGTCATTCCTGCAGGTAACACTTTCACACACAACACTCTGCACCTGTAACCTGCTGCCACAGGGGTAAATTGGCTCTGCTCTAATTGGTTTGTTCCAACCTGGCGCCATACGACCGCACTGGGCTCTTTTACAGCCAGCGCACACCAGGTGCTGTAGAGTGGGAGGGGGTGGGGGGGGGGAGGTGGCTCCGCGGATAAAATTATGTGGCAGACAGGAAACAACCATTCATTATGAGGTGTTATTACCAAGTGTCTCTGTGAATTGTATGTTACTACTAGCAAGGAATTCATAGTATTTACAAAGAGAATCTGACAGTTACTTTTTCCAGCTCTTATGAACACAGAAGAAGACAGAAGTCATATCAGGTCTTTTCTCATCCCCATAGCGTGCAACATCAGATAGTGTTTCAGTGTTGGATGTTAACGGCTCTCTTCTTTCCCTTCACACTACTGCCCTATGGCTAACCAAATAACATGCATTAACTGTAAGCACAACCCCAAAGGGATCCTCCTTCTTTTGAGGTGTTGGGTGCATCTATCTCCTCCACTTACAGCAGCATCCCTCACTCTGGGAACCCTTGGACAGGGAGCAATCTGGGGCACCCAGCGTTCACGTTGGATCTTATCGCACTCGTGTAATTCTCTATCCCGTAACTAGATGCCTGCTGCCTGTTGACAGGGAGTCTAGGCACTGGATGTGTACTGGAACGTAGTGGGAAGCTGACAGGCCAGTTGCCTGCGGATTAGCGCCCTCTGTTTTGGTGGCTGCATAATTAGGCCAATCTGTTGAAAGTGCTGGAAAATGGCCTGCTGCTCTGAACCCCTCCTCCTTCACAATCTCCTTCTCCTTATCATCATCTACCTCTTCCAGTGTGTGTACTCCCCATGTTAGGGCCAAATGTAAATATCCAAAGTACTAAATGGGTTTTAGATAGACAGGTGGCGTTGAATGAGGGCAAGTGGTTTTGAGCCAAAAATAAGGCAAATTAACTAAAGTATTCAGGTATTCTGGTGTGGAATGGGACATAGTTAAATCATGGATACAGAGGTTCTGCAGCAAATAATGTATGCATGTGAATGGAGATGGTGAATGGTGATTTTATCCAGTTTAATACAAAGTAAAATTTTCTTGGCCTTAAGTGAGCGAGGGATATGATTGAGGGAAAAGAGAGGTTGTCACGCCCTGACCATAGAAAGCCTGTATTTTCTATGGTAGAGTAGGTCAGGGTGTGAATAGAGTCTAGTTTATTATTTCTATGTGGGGTTCTAGGTTTAATTTTCTATGTTGCTGTTTGGGTATGATTCCCAATTAGAGGCAGCTGGTAATCGTTGTCTCTAATTGGGGATCATACTTAAGTTGCATTTTTCCACCTGTGGGTTATGGGATATTGCTATGTTTAGTTGCCTGTTAGCACTGCATTGTCCTCACGGTTCGTTTATTCTTTATTGTTTTTTCTAAGTTTCACTCTCTAATATATGTGGAACTCTACGTACTCTGCGCCTTGGTCCGTCTATACTAACGAACGTGACAGAGGTAGAGAAGCCATGCATTTCGATTTCCACCTCTCTGTCTGACAGAGGCTCTCCCTTTCATCAAAGTGTTCTTGGGGGTACTTGCGCATCGCAAACGTCAATAATTTCTCTTCTTACTCTCCTTCTTTTCTTTGTATTTCACTTTCTTTCCCTTTCCTCCCCCTCCTTAGTTCCTTCCAACTTCCACTGCGCTGTGTTTAGCTGAGAGCCTGAGCTGTGGATGCAATGTCTACATGTCCTCTCAGGACAGCCGCATGCCTAAACTGCAACAAATATCTATAATTGAGCCACACGCCTCAGTGCCGTCGTCTTGCCAGAGTCAGTCAACTACCCCTGACATAGAGGGGGAAGGATTTCTGAGTGTGTGTGTGTGTGTGTGTGTGTGTGTGTGTGTGTGTGTGTGTGTGTGTGTGTGTGTGTGTGTGTGTGTGTGTGTGTGTGTGTGTGTGTGTGTGTGTGTGTGTGTGTGTGTGTGTGTGTGTGTGTGTGTGTGTGAGAGTGTGTAGCATTGTTCTGTGACAGGGCCTGATGGTCTGTTGTGCTCCAGGTAATGGCTGACATTTCTTCATTTGTGCGGCTAATTGCTGATTTACACCGCCTCTAATGACATGTGAAGTCTGATCCAGAGTTTGTAATGGGAACGGGATCTAGCCCGGGGTGCAATCCTCTCTCCTTCTTTCTCTTCCTCTGTCTATTTCACTCTTCTCGTCTCTGACATCTGTTCTGCATCCCTTATTTATGTACTCTTTCATCAGGGTCCGTTCTCCTGGCAAAACGGCAAGGCAAATCGTCACTTAAGATCAGAGATGAATTTATGTCTCTCTCTTTCCGCCTCCATCTCTCTTTTCCTCTCTCTCATCCTCTCCCAGTGTCACACTAGTGGTCCCTGGACACGGCGGCTCAAAAACGATTTAGAGATCAGTTGGCTGGAAAGAATGTAATGCCGGCTGGCGTAAAGAGATTCAATACCTCGGCTCTAACTGACACTAAGCAGAATCTTATTTTTTACCTTTTACTCATACGGTACATATATATCACATCTGGCATTCTAGACATAGCCAGGCTCAGATGGACTAACATTTCAAAATATTAAGTAATAACGTCCGAATTAACACCTCACCATCCATTTTGCTAATTTATAGTTCACTGTACATGCATATCTTCCCACACATTTTAATTTTCTCTATATCTGAAAGTGTTCTCCTAAGATACAGTCTGCATCTCAGCCAAGTAAAGAATCAAATGAAGATGTTCTTGCATCCCACATATTTCAGTTTGAAGCTATACTCTGGTGCAGGGAGAGGAAGATTGGCATTGCACCATACATCACAAAATAGGGTGGAGGAGGATGGGGAAAATATTCTGAGGTCTACTTCCATGTAACGGCAATCTCATTGTCCTTTATGTTTTAATTCCAAATCCATCTGCCATGAATTTCACACTAAACGCATTAGTGCAACATGATCGATTGCCCCCCTGCGAGGTAGGAAGGCGGAAGTCACTCTCCCAGCACCAGTGTTTCTTAATTATGGTGCCTAGCTAGGAGTTTGTCCTGCTACGTGTCGTAAAAAGGCCCACCAGTTGTGCAGTGTGGGGAAGTGGAAGGTGTATGGGTAATGGCTGTGGAGCTCCCTCCATCGTGGAACTCTGGCTGGGGTTTACGCTAACCGGAGCTGACGTTAATGGCTGTGGAGCTCCCTCCATCGTGGAACTCTGGCTGGGGTTTACGCTAACCGGAGCTGACGTTAATGGCTGTGGAGCTCCCTCCATCGTGGAACTCTGGCTGGGGTTTACGCTAACCGGAGCTGACATTAATGGCTGTGGAGCTCCCTCCATCGTGGAACTCTGGCTGGGGTTTACGCTAACCGGAGCTGACGTTAATGGCTGTGGAGCTCCCTCCATCGTGGAACTCTGGCTGGGGTTTACGCTAACCGGAGCTGACGTTAATGGCTGTGGAGCTCCCTCCATCGTGGAACTCTGGCTGGGCTTTACGCTAACCGGAGCTGACGTTAATGGCTGTGGAGCTCCCTCCATCGTGGAACTCTGGCTGGGGTTTACGCTAACCGGAGCTGGCGTTAATGGCTGTGGAGCTCCCTCCATCGTGGAACTCTGGCTGGGGTTTACGCTAAACGGAGCTGACGTTAATGGCTGTGGAGCTCCCTCCATCGTGGAACTCTGGCTGGGGTTTACGCTAACCGGAGCTGACGTTAATGGCTGCTTTAATGAAAAGCTGGAGCCCTAATGAAGCCTCCTTAACATTGCAGAGGACAGGCAAGTCACTCTCTTTCCCCAAGTGCCCGCTCCCTCCGTCTATCCTCCAGGAAATATTTGCTTGACGCGCAAAAGCTTTCTTTTAATGACTAACGTGTGTCTGCGTGGATGTTTGCCTGCGCAAACATATGCTCGAGCAACAAAGCTTTGATAATGCAAAACCCACTGTCAGCCTCTTCCTTCTGGCATCAGATCATCACTGAACCATTAACAGTTCCAGCTTCCCTTTGTTCATTAGGAATCAGCCTGATGTCTTAACAGGCTAGAAAGGAAATGCGGCTCTGTTTGAGATGTCATTAAGCTGCAAATGGGATCGGAAAATGGAAGATGCAGGATTTTTTTCTCTATGGAAAAGTCTTGACAATCACTCCCTTTGAGGATCATCTTTCCAAACAACCTTCTTCCCCAAAGCTCATTTGCAGCTGATTAGAAAAGGCGATGCGTTCTGCCATTGTCTTACAAGATCAACATTTTCAACTGAGGATGACATAAAACCATGAACGCAGGGGGCATAATAAGTGAAGGGACCCCAAAATGTGCCCTGGTGTAGTAACAAAGTCAGATGACAAACGGTGACTCACATGTGCGCACACGCACACCTTTTGTCATACTGATGTCATTGTCTTCTCTTTTCTTGCTGTAGCAGAGCATAAAGACAGGGCTATTTTCTTTTCCTTTTAATTAGCATCTGCGACCTTCAGCTCTTTTTAAGTATTATATTTGATTAAATCTTCCCACTATCTATACTGTATTTGTTTTCTTCCTCTATTTCATTTTGCTTCCTTTAATCATGATCTGTGCTCACTGTCACAAATACATAATGAGTGAACTCAAGGTAGTCTTTGATTTGCTAGAGTTTAGCCAAGTCACAGCTCAATCGGCAGGGAAAAGGTTTGTAGATCCATCCGTTTGTAACTGTGAACAGGGATACAGTGCCTCATTAGTAGTCAGACAGTGTAGCTACGGAGTGCTATGGAGTCTCCCATTGGAAACTCTTGATCCTTGAGATCATGACAATATGCTGTGCCTGACTGGAGAAAAGAGAACACTTCCTCTGCATGACAAATTGCACTCTTAGACTGGCATTTAATAACACATTGATTCATTGATCATAGAAATCCAGAGGAAAAAATTGCAGTGTTAAGTTAAACCAGAGGCTTGTGATGGGGAACAACAGCGAGAGAGCGAGAGAGCGAACATAATCTACACCTACCGTGTGACCACTCTCCTGATGAAATGTCACATCAAGTAAGGCCCTGCATTTAACTCGCACTGCCCAGAGCTGTGGCAGAGCAATGGCAGCCAACAGATTTGTGTCCACATATACGATCCCTAGCGCCCCCTAGGAGTCAGAGAGTGGATTTACGTCTGTCACATCAATCTTCAAGCCTACAGTCAGAATTAACACATTTGCTGTTATTAGTCCATCATGTTTGAAGGTGTCTGTCTCTCTGTCAAAGGGCCAGTAGCTAGTTTATGAACGTAAACAAGTCGGCTTCTCTCCCGTAGGGCTGCGCTCCATCATGCTCGTGCTAGCATACTTGGTATGCATGCCCTGTGTTGCTGGCCTGCTGCTGATTCAGTTTAGCAAGATAGCTAGCGTTCAGCACTAGCCTCATATGACCACAGGGGGGCTTCTTCTGATTCTCAGTCTGGACTCTCCACACTGATCTAATTCTTATAGAGCCTCACCTCTCTCTCTCCAGCTGTCTAGCCCTTTTCTTCCCAAACACTAGAGCTTTTTCTTCTCCCCCGTCAAAAGACTCAGCACTGATGAGATAGAGATGCACAGAACAGTGAAAGTAAACAATGCCACTTCCTCAGACAGTAGGGAGGTGGGACAATGAATATGCCTGCAACAGCGATATGACACTGAAAGGAGTAAATCAGTAGGCATTCCATCTCCACTTTATTTCAAAAGACTTAAACACTCACCAGTCAAAAACTTGATGTGTCTCCCTAGCTACACACCAGATGGTTTTTCCATAGGAGCATCATACGAGCCACTAAAGCTAAGCAGAATATCCGTCTGCATTGTTGGTTAAGGGCTTGTAAGTAAGCATTTCATGTTAAGTATTTGGCGCATGTGACAAATAGAATTTGATTTGAATGTATGTTTTATTAATAAAATAAAAGTTTGCGTTTCCTGGGTTACAAATTATGTTATGCATAATTACAACACATACCTCTTGCATGTAGTTACAGGATACTAGAAATCCTTAAGGATGGATATGTGTCAGGACCCAGTTACGAACCCGGGTCTCCGGAGTGAGAAACAGTCACTTAACCAACTGAGCCACAAATAGTCGGCAGAACCCAGAAGATGAGGCAGACACAGCAGTACTTGAGACGGTGTATTTAATGAAGTAAAAAGTGAAGTTCTTCAGGAAAACATGTAACTCCACAACCTCAAAAGGAATTCTACAAGAACAAAGGTAATCCTCCAAGACAAAAAAGGTAAATCCACAAGGTGGAAGGTAAAGCACAAAAAGCCTCAAAAGATACTCAAAAACAAACAAACAAGAACAAAAAAACAGAATTCCACAAGAGAGTCCACCGGGATCAACAAGAGTTCTCAGAGTACTAGGGCTGGGTGCTAACATACAAACACAGAGCAAAGAACAGAGGAAAACAAAGGGTTTAAATACAATCAGGGGAAACGAGGCACAGGTGCAAATAATAATGGGGATCAAGGGAAAACAAAAGGTCAAAAGACACAATGGGGGCATCTAGTGACCAAAAACCGGAACAACCCTGGCCAAATCCTGACAGAATCCCCCCCTAGGAACGGCTCCTGACGTTCCTACCAGCTCTCTCAGGGTGGAGGGCCCTGAACTGACGAATGAGGTCAGGGTCCAGTATGTCTTTGGCAGGAACCCAGGAGCACTCCTCGGGACCGTAGCCTTCCCAGTCCACGAGATACTGCCAGTACCGCTGCACCCAGTGGGAATCCAGTATCCGATGGACGGTATAAACCGGCTGGCCTCCAATGACACGAGGCGGAGGGGGAGGTCTATCTGCCGGGACAAGAGGAGAAAAAACAATAGGTTTTAATAAGGAAATGTGAAACGTGGGATTAATCTTAAGGGATCTGGGTAAGTGTAGGCGATAAGAAACTGGGTTAACTCTCCTGGCAACCTTAAAGGGACCGATGTATTTTTGGGACAGCTTGCGAGACTCCACCCGTAGTGGTAAGTCTCTTGTGGAGAGCCAGACTCTCTGGCCGGGGCGCAGGGTAGGCCCGGGACGGCGACGTCTGTTGACTTGTTGTTGGTACCTGACGAACTTCAAGGCTGAAGACACTCTGACTTCTGCCTCCTGGTCCGGGAACAATGGAGGGGCATAGCCAAACTGACACTCGTGCGGGGACATACCAGTGGAGGAGGAGCGCAAGGTGTTGTGCGCGTATTCGGTACCAAACAATGAAGGACGACCATGTGGACGGGTTGTTACGAGTCATACATCGGAGGGTGGTTTCCAGCTCTTGATTCATCCTCTCAGTTTGGCTGTTGGACTCCGGATGGTACCCTGAAGATAGACTGGCAGAAGCCCCCATGAGTTGGCAGAAGGCCTTCCACAACCTCGAGGCGAACTGGGGACCTCTGTCAGAAACCATATCTTGAGGAATGCCGAAGACTCGGAACACATGATTAATTACTAACTCAGCCGTTTCCTTGGCAGAAGGTAACTTAGTCAGAGGGACGAACCTGGCCGCCTTTGAAAACCTGTCGATAATGACTAGGATAGTAGTATTGCCATGGGATGGAGGAAGGCCAGTAATGAAGTCCAACGAGATATGGGACCAGGGTCTGTGGGGAACAGGTAGCACACGGGGCAGGCATTGACGAAAGTGGCAACGTCTTCTCTTATGGTAGGCCACCAGAACTTACGCTGGATGAACTCCAAGGTGCGACCTACGCCCGGGTGACAGGTGAGGCGAGAGGAGTGCCCCCACAGAAGGACCTGAGTCCTCACTTCCTTGGGGACAAACAACAGATTGGCAGGACCTCCTTTTGGGTCCGGTTCAATAGCTTGAGCTCATCTCACGGTATCCTCAACTTGCTACGAGATCGGATCCACAATCTTAGCAGCAGGAAGGACAGGCATGTCCGTGTCATCTCGAATGGCAGGAGCGTAGACTCGGGACAGGGCATCCGGTTTGAGATTCTTCGACCCGGGCCGATAGGTGAGGATAAACTGGAATCGATTGAAGAAAAGAGACCATCTAGCTTGTCTAGAGTTCAACCGCTTCGCCTGCTGGATATACTCCAGATTTTTGTGGTCCGTAAGCACTTGAAACGGGTGAGAAGCCCCCTCGAGCCAGTGTCTCCATTCCTTCAATGCCATCTTAACCGCTAGGAGTTCACGATCCCCCACATCGTAGTTCCTCTCAGCCGGGGTAAGCCGGTGTGAGAAGAAAGCGCACGGATGAAGCTTCTTGTCTTCACCCCTCTGAGACAGGACAGCTCCAACACCAACCTAATATAATAATAATAATAATATAATAATAATATATAATAATAATAATAATAATGGTGGAGGCGTCTACCTCCACCACAAACGGTTCATCCGTAGTCGGTAGTATCAGGATGGGAGCAGAGAGGACGCGCTGCTTGAGTCCTTGGAAGGCCGTCTCAGCTTCTCTTCCCCAGAAAAACCTTGCATTGCCACCCTTGGTTAAAGCTGAGAGAGGGGCTGCCACCAAGCTGAAGTTCTTGATGAACTTACGGTAAAAGTTAGTGAAGCACAGGAAACGCTGAACTTCCTTAACGGATTTCGGGGTGGGCCAATCCGCTACCGCCCCTACCTTCCTGGGGTCCATTTGGACTCGACCGGGTTCCACTACAAATCCCAGGAATTGTACTCGGGATGAATGGAATTCACATTTTTCCGGCTTAACGTACAGATGGCTGTCTAGGAGGCGTTTGATTACTTGTCTGACATGCTTAGTGTGTTCTTGAAGAGAGCTCGAAAAGATGAGGATGTCATCCAAGTAAACGAACACAAATATGTTAAGCATATCCCTAAGCACATCGTTTATGAGCGCTTGGAACACCGCTGGGGCGTTGGTCAGGCCGAAGGGCATCACCAAGTATTCATAGTGACCAGTAGGCGTGTTGAAAGCGGTCTTCCACTCGTCACCAGGTCTGATCCGCACAAGATGGTATGCGTTCCGCAGGTCAAGCTTAGTGAAAACAACTGCTTCCTGGAGCAGCTCGAAGGCTGTGGCCATAAGGGGTAGCGGGTAACGGTTACGGACGGTTATGGCATTGAGTCCCCGGTAGTCGATGCAAGGACGTAATCCACCGTCTTTCTTGGCCACAAAGAAAAACCCTGCTCCCGCCGGGGAGGTGGATGGACGCATGAGGCCTGCTTCCAGAGCGTCCTTGATGTAGGTATCCATAGCAGCTCGTTCGGGTGGAGATAGGGAAAAGATCCGACCTCTGGGAGGGCAAGTGCCCGGAAACAGTTCGATGGGGCAATCATAAGGTCTATGGGGTGGTAGCATGGTGGCCCTCTGTTTGCTAAATACCAGTTTGAGGTCATGGTAACACTCGGGAACTCGGGTCAGATCGATGGATTCTAAAGACTCGGGAGTAGAACTCGGGGAATTCGGGAAAATACAAGTAGCTTGGCACGTAGGACCCCACGGCTTGATAGCGCCCACAGACCAGTCGATGTGAGGGTTATGGCTGCGAAGCCAGGGGTATCCAAGGACGAGAGGGAACTCGGAACAGGAGATCAAATGAAAGTTCATCAATTCCTGGTGTTGTGAAACTGAAAGTCGCAAGGAGGTAGTGACATGAGTGACAAGTCCAGATCCCAAAGGGCTTCCATCCAATGTAGTAACCCTCATGGAGTCACTTAGAGGTTCAGAGGGAACGCCATTCTCCTTCGCCCAGACACCATCCATGAAGTTACCTGCGGCTCCAGAGTCTACCAATGCTTGAAGGTGAAGCTTGTGGTTGTCCCAGGAAAGGGTGACTGGAATGAGCAGACGGGAGTTGGACGGAAGGGAGGAGGTTATGTTTCCGGTTACAGTTCCCCCCGGTCTGTACGGGACAGAGCGTTTCCCTGGAGCCCGGGACACGTGGAACGGAAATGGCCCGGTTTGCCGCAATATAGACAGCGTCGCTCCCTCATCCGGCGGTCTCTCTCAGCCTGGGAGATGCGTCCAATCTGCATGGGTTCCGGTGGAGCCAGCGAGGATAAAGGTGGGGACTCGGAGCTGGGACTGATAGGGGCTAGAGGTCTACGGTTGAGTTCTCTCTCTCTCAGACGCTGGTCAATGCGTGAGGCCAACTTGATCAGGGACTCGAGATTGTCCGGTGGTTCCCGAGTGGCCAGTTCATCTTGGATAGTGTCGGAAAGGCCTTTCAGATAGCACACCGTGAGCGCCTCGTTGTTCCAGCCACTCGCTGCTGCCACCGTGCGGAACTGGATGGCATAGTCCGTCACGCTGCGCCGACCTTGGTGGAGAGTCAGGAGCTGTTTGGCTGAGTCAGGCCCACTGCTTGGGCCTTGAAACACTCATTTGAATTCCTCAGCAAAGGCAGAGTAGCTGGCACAGCAGGAACTATCGGCATCCCACACAGCAGTAGCCCAGGCCAGGGCTTTTTCCGACAGCAGGGTGATGATATATGCGATCTTAGACCGGTCGGTGGGGAACGACGAGGGTTGCAGCTCGAAGGAGAGAGAACATTGGGTGAGAAACCCTTTACAAGCACTTGGATCACCTGAGAACCATTGGGGAGGTGGAAGACAAGGTTCAGCCAGAGGGTTAACTGCCATGGGTACGTGAATCTGAGGTACTGGGACGGGAACTGTTGCCGGGGTAAGTCGATCAGATATCTGCTTTATGGAAGTCAGCATCTCCGACAGAAGATGAGAATGTCTAGCCATTAAGGCCTCTTGCTGAACCAGGGCGGCTTCGTGGCGTTGGACAGTCTCCTGGTGGTGGGACAGCATGGCAACAAGGTCCTGGGAACTGGCTGCCTCTGGGTTCATTTAGGGCTCTGTGTTTCTGTCAGGACCCGGTTACGAACCCGGGTCTCCGGAGTGAGAAACAGTCACTTAACCAACTGAGCCACGAATAGTCGGCAGAACCCAGAAGATGAGGCAGACACAGCAGTACTTGAGACGGTGTATTTAACCACTTGCTCCTACCTGGCACGCAGGCGTCCCATCTAGAGCTCTGGAAATACAAATGCGCTACGCTAAATGCTAATAGTATTAGTTAAAACTCAAACGTTCATTAAAATACACATGCAGGGTATTGAATTAAAGCTACACTCGTTGTGAATCCAGGCAACAAGTCAGATTTTAAAAATGCTTTTCGGCGAAAGCATGAGAAGCTATTATCTGATAGCATGTAACACCACAAAAGACCCGCAGGGGACGTAAACAAAATAATTAGCATATTCGGCACTACACAAACCACACAATAAAATATAAAACATTCATTACCTTTGACCATCTTCTTTGTTGGCACTCCTAGATGTCCCATAATCACTATTGGGTCTTTTTTTCCGATTAAATCGGTCCATATATAGCCTAGATATAGTTCTATGTAGACTGTATGATAAACGGAAAAAAAAGAGAGTTTCATAACGTAACGTCATTTTTTAAAATTCAAAAAGTCGACGATAAACTTTCACAAAACACTTCGAAATACTTTTGTAATGCAACTTTAGGTATTAGTACACGTTAATAAGCGATAAAATTCATTAGGAGGCTATGTAACTTCTATAGGTGTCGTCTTGAAAAAAACATGGCCGAGAGAGCTCGACCAAAACATCCGGTCGGAGAACGGAGGGAAGGAGTTCCATTGAAACCGGTTAGACCAAGAATCAATTGCGAATCAAATGACAAGACTCTAGACAACGTGTGGTAGCTGTAGGCGCTGAAACCTCGGTCTCATGTAATTCGGTTCACTTTGAACTATTCCTGGAAGTAAGCGCAAGGATATTTATTTCCATTTTCAGTGATCAGGTTTTCCTCCACTATTCGATGAAACTCACGCTCTGTTAAAGTCACAGCTGTGATTTAACCAGTTTTAGAAACGTCAGAGTGTTTGCTATCCACACATACTAATAATATGCATATACTATATTCCTGGCATGAGTAGCAGGGCGCTGAAATGTTGCGCGATTTTTAACAGAATGTTCGAAAAAGTAGAGGGTCGACTTAACAGGTTAATGAAGTAAAAAGTGAAGTTCTTCAGGAAAACATGTAACTCCACTACCTCAAAAGGAATCCTACAAGAACAAAGGTAATCCTCCAAGACAAAAAAGGTAAATCCACAAGGTGGAAGGTAAAGCACAAAAAGCCTCAAAAGATACTCAAAAAACAAACAAACAAGAACAAAAAACAGAATTCCACAAGAGAGTCCACCGGGATCAACAAGAGTTCTCAGAGTACTAGGGCTGGGTGCTAACATACAAACACAGAGCAAAGAACAGAGGAAAACAAAGGGTTTAAATACAATCAGGGGAAACGAGGCACAGGTGCAAATAATAATGGGGATCAAGGGAAAACAAAAGGTCAAAAGGCACAATGGGGGCATCTAGTGACCAAAAACCGGAACAACCCTGGCCAAATCCTGACAATATGTTAAATACTCTCACAAACAAGAGGTGTTTCTGGTCAATAGAGATTACACTACACTCAAGCTAATTTGTCCACTTTCCCCTTATCTCTACCAGCAGGCAGTTTAGAGCAGTTTAGAGCTAGTGGTCAAATCTCAGTTATTGTGGCTCATCAGTCCCCATCCGTCAGCATGGACACTTTATTCACTGCACCTGCAAATTGAACCAGCAAGCATTATGTCTAGTGCTCCATCTCTGTAATGTATTTGAAGGTATTTTTAACACCAGATAGCGCAACACACATTTGAATGACCTGAAACACATTATTCATTCCGTTTTTTCAAGGTTAAAGAGGGACGTGAAGAGGACACCTCTGTAATAGGGACGCCACTACAAGGGGATATATGTTAATGCACACCACACTCATGTTATCAAGAATTCCCGCTTGCATGCTCAAGCATTTCAATCAGATAACCACTCTTCAGTCCTCTGTTTGGTTCATTATCCTGCTTGTGTTTGTTATTGACTGGGACTCTATTTGGCCCTAGAGATACCTGGCCGGTAAATCAAAGCCTTACACATCCATGTGGATGCAGGCAATTTGAAACTCGATGACAAAATGTTCAATCAAAGTCCTCATTATATCTGGTTTGAATCAATGTTTTAGGTGGTTTGGTCGGAAAATATCAACTTTTGCATGGGTTGTATGGTTTGATATCACTATGATGGCTGCCCGAAGTCCTCAGTGTTACCTAGCCTTCATGTACTATTCAGGAGCCACCTCTAGTTTTCCTTGAGCATTGGAGATGGGGAAAAAGTGGTTTTCACTAGTGGCACAATGTGAAGGACAGCTGAGCTGCATCTTTTGCTTCCCCCTACACACCTACAGTACACATGTGGCTGCTGTTGGCCAACGGTAAGCTCTGTTAATTGGGGGCTGAAGAGAGCAGCTATGACGACACCTGTCACCTTGACCGGGGATTGCTGGGTCACACCAGGGCCAGTGGGGTAGCAGGGGGAGGGGTAGAGAGGGGTGAAGAGGTGAAACAGTACAGAGAGGTGTGGGGTGTAAGAGAGAAGCAAAGAGAGAGAGAGAGAGCGAAATAAAGTGAGAGAGAAAGAGAGAGCGAGCATGAAAGAGAGTTAGAGAGAAAGTGAGAGAGGGAGCATAGGTTGTGACATTGTAAGTACAGAGAGAACCTGCTTCTCTCCTCTCCAGCCATGCAGGTGTGGGAGAGAGTTGTCAACCTGCAGTCCACAGGTGTTAAAACAGGAACCGCCAGGGTGTCGCACACATCTCCTCTCCTCCCTCTTCTCCTCCTCGCCTAGCTCCCTGTCACACACTGGGAACTAACAGAGACATGCTTCGCCTCTTTCAGTATACAGACAAGGACTAACGGAGACTCCAGCTTTGCACTGTAAACAGGTACATACAGTAGCCTGCTCATGTACAGAACATCGCTAAAGCATGGTTTGTGGCAGTGACACTCATCATCTTTGTTATCTCTGAGTTGTTCTCCAGTAAGACCACTCATCATCTTTGTTATCTCTGAGTTGTTCTCCAGTAAGACCACTCATCATCTTTGTTATCTCTGAGTTGTTCTCCAGTAAGACCACTCATCATCTTTGTTATCTCTGAGTTGTTCTCCAGTAAGACCACTCATCATCTTTGTTATCTCTGAGTTGTTCTCCAGTAAGACCACTCATCATCTTTGTTATCTCTGAGTTGTTCTCCAGTAAGACCACTCATCATCTTTGTTATCTCTGAGTTGTTCTCCAGTAAGACCACTCATCATCTTTGTTATCTCTGAGTTGTTCTCCAGTAAGACCACTCATCATCTTTGTTATCTCTGAGTTGTTCTCCAGTAAGACCACTCATCATTATCCTCCCACTGCTCTTCAAGTCCTAACATGTCCTTAATGGCTTCAGACTGAAACGTGTTAGCTATGTTAATGTTGTAAGCCTACAGTACATGACCTGAAGCAGTCATACCGGCATATGCCACCACTGGGTAGTTTAACGGAGCATCCTAATCACTGTTAGTATGCCTGTTGTTCCCACTGCTAATTTCACCTAGCTGTGCTCTAGCTCGTCACCTACAGTAAACAAGCCACATACACTATGTCCTACAAGTGGAAGGCAGCAGAGCAGGGACATGGGCAGGGACATGTTAGTCCACCCCAGGGCACCAGTCCAACTCACTCAGCCTGGCTGGAACAGTGTTCCCCCTCACAGCAGCATTTTCACACTGAGTGCCAGTCCACATTTGGGTTGAGTTGAGGTGAGTGCCCCTGTGCCTGGGAGGGAGGCAGGAGAGCTAGCACAGACATGGCTGGGCAGGATCCTTCTTGCAAGGATTAGCCTGCTAAAGGTCAGACTAGCTGTCAGAGCAGGGCATAAGTTCTAATCTCCCTCTCTCCATCTGACCTTTCCAGGGCTACATTAGCTCCATCAGTGGCTGCTGAGGTTACACTGCTACACCATGCAGAATCTGCCCACTTGTGGGTGTGATAGGTGGCGTTTTGCAAGTTAGCAGGGCTATAGCTGCTTTAACCTGTGTGACAGTGAGGAAGGGTAATATCCTCCTAGTGCAGGAGTTTAGTGTAGGAGGTTAAATGAATGAGTCACCAGTTAGGCTAGGCTAACAGGCCTGTCAGCTCTCTGTGCTCCAGCTCTAGCCAGTCATAATGGTCGCCCTCTCCTCGTGAAGCCCTCTAGCTAATTGGTTTAGAGCACGTCATCATCACCACTTAGGGTGGTTAAGACATGCCACATACCTCAGTAGGCACACATTCCAGTGGAGAGGAGAGCAAGGCTTCCTATATCATCAACAGGTTTAAATGGATCTCATTGTGACATAATGAGGTATATATAACCTCTGTGGAGGGAGGTGGATGGCACAATTTCTAAGACTAACTTCTGGATTCTGAGTCGGATACAGTACAGTATATCCCCATTACGCTCTCATTAGATAGAGACAAGGCCATTGTTGAACATTTTCCCACTTCACTGTTCACTTCTGGCCTTTTCCTACCCTCATCAAGTCCAAGACGATCTATGTCGAGCAGGATTCTTCACCAGGGACCATCCTCCTTCTGCAGTGTTAATGAGACTGGAACCGTGGGCCCATTTGGTCACACAGACATTAAACCATTGTTAGGTACACAGTTAATTATCACTTGTTAACTCTGTATGAAAGAGTTAGGGAACCTCCCAAGCCCACTGAGGTAGAAAGTGGTGCACAAGCAGTGTCTGAACTCTGCTTTCGGTCCTGCGGTGCCCGGGCTACCTCTGTCACAGCTGGTCGGGGAAGTACCCCAGTGTATAATCACTTCAATACCATTAGTCAGACAGGACCCGACAAAGCTAAAGTTTACCTTTGTTGGAAGCTGTGTGTGTGAGTCAGTGAGCTCATGCCATGCGTGTTGATTCGCAGGAGCATGTCTAAAATACATGACATGTTGGGATTGACAGGAGTATGAAGGAGACATCAGATTAGCAAGGGGAAGAGTAAGATGCTGTAGATGGGTTTCAAAACTCTCTGACTTTCGGGAGCTGAATTATTGCCCCAGGCAACGCTTCCGGCAACAGAACTTTCAAGAGGTGGGGAGTTGAAGTCATAAGGTGGGGAACCGTGCAAAAAGGCTGTCCTGTGGCTTCACACTCCAATGCACCAGTTGTGGATGGGGATCTGACATGGGCCCCAGAGGGAAGGCCTGCAGCCCAGAGTGAGTGAGGGTAACTTGGGAGAAGACTCCCCTGAGCTACGACATCAAACCTCTAGCACTCCTCAGAGGACTGGCTCTCTCTGTTCACTATTATCCAGACAATGCCCAGTCTTAACACCATCATCAGTCTCCAGATGCCCCCAAGGCTCTGCTGGTTACCATGCAGTCAGGGAGGAGAAGTGTGGGTGTTGTAGTACCTTTGAAATGACTGGAGATTGAGATGTGCTGTGAGATACAGGTCCCTGCCTTTTTTGAAAAGTGGTCACCTATAGTGCAGATTCCACTTTCAACAGTATACTAGTGGGATGTTTTTATTTATAAAGAAAATAACTTTTATGTTGAGAACAAAATCTTTTTAGGGTGGGTTTGACTTAAGAGCAACACCTTCACCTAGCAAAATGGTGACATTTGGCTCTCTCACTGAATCCAGCTATTGCATCATTTGTTTTCTCCTTCACTGAAACACAGTAGTTTGATAAACAGTGTTTTGAAGATCACCCTAGAACTGGTAGAATAACTGGTAGAATAACTGGTAGAATAACTGGTAGGATAACTGGTAGGATAACTGGTAGGATAACTGGTAGGATAACTGGTAGGATAACTGGTAGGATAGGCACGCATCTCTCAGGTGAAAAATGCAAGAATAAAGAGGAGCATTTCCATTGATTTATTTCACGTCTGATTAATACTGATGCATTCTGGGGCTATTTGCCCACAGAGTCTCTGGCAAACCTTTACCCTCTCATTTACGTCACTGCCTAAATGCTGTGCCCACAGAATAAGGCACAGCTGTGCACTTAATGGCATTTGTTAATGTACTGTAAAGGACATAAAATATAAATGGCTTCGTTTTCTGCAAGCTCCCTCTTTTATATAATATGTTTTATATGTTGAATTCCCATTTATTTATTTGAAGGCAGGTGTGATTTATGTCCTCGCAATTGCTGTAAAGTCGTTACATTGAAAAGCTCATTCTGTTTTGATTGAGTGATTTTCCTGAAAATGGTGTCGTGTACAAGGTAGCAGCATGATAGCACATCCAAATTGAGATGTGTTTGGTCCCATTTGGGCATGGATATGCACTTCTGTAAAAACCCATTTGAATAAGACATCCAGGGAGTTGCCAGAAATTGCCAACCCTGTCTGGTCCTCTCTGAGACAGAACTCTCTGCCATTGTGTCACGCCCTGACCTTAGAGAGCCTTTTTTATGTCTCTTTTTGGATTTGGTCAGGGTGTGATTTGGGTGGGCATTCTATGTCCTTTATTTCTATGATTTGTGTTTCTATGTGTTGGCTGGGTATGGTTCTCAATCAGGGACAGCTGTCTATCGTTGTCTCTGATTAGGAATCATACTTAGGTAGCCCTTTTCCCCTCCTTTCAGTGTAGGTAGTTAACTTTGTTTATGGCACTTGTTTTGTTGGTGACAGTTTAAAAAGAAAGAAAATGTACGCTCACCATGCTGCACTTTGGTCTACTTCCAACGACAGCCGTGACACATTGACAGGTCATCTCATTCTATAACCTTTAGCCCACATCACCTCCTCTGTAGCACAGAAATGCTAGACCATGTCCAGACATTCAGGGAAAGTCCATAATCTTGTCTTTTTTTCAGTAATAGGATATACTGTATGTAAAAAAAAAAATCAAAAGGGCTTCCTGAATCTTAATCCACCTTCCCCCATTTTCAGTAAAACATTAATACAATGCTGTCAGGGAAGGATTCAAAGACAGACGAAGACGAATTATTTTTACCTTATATACACTTATGGTGAAGTGTGCACTTGAGGGATAATGACTTTCTTTAGCCATGTGTTATAGCGCCCAGGACTGAAATGGATCTCTTTATTACGAACTCAATGGATTCCTTTTAGCGAAGGTGTGGTGTAATGCCGCTTTGACTCAGGATGCTATCTCATGTCAGCAGCCTCATACACATCTTATGATAAAGCCTCCTCCCCCCCTCGTCCTGTAATAACAGCCCTGTCTCTGACAGGTTGCTACCTGCAGTCTGCCTCTCATCTCCAGTCTCACAAAGGCTTTCCTCTCTAATGCCACAGATAGTGTTGGGAGATGGATGCTGCTCAAGTCAAAGAAGTACATTAGCGACACTTCCATCACTTGCATTCTTTATGTGCTACGAGTCCTCAACCCCCAGACTTGAGTTGAGATAAGAGAGCTCTAATGGTTACACAAACATTGTCCCCATCGGGACGATGTAGTTGAACTCTGACCCAGAACCCTCTCTCTGTGTGTCTGTCTCTGCCATACGAAGTCTATTTCCTACTGGCAGGGGAAGAGTGAAGCGTTACAAATGCATCACGACTAGATTGGAGAGCAGTTGCACTTAGTGCTAGGCTGCTCTGACAAAACAAATGTGGCAACATACCGTCTTAAAGGATAAAACCATGTAATGTGGTCCATTTGGTGATGTCCAGTGACAGCTGGGAGATGGAACTCTGTACTTAACTTAATGCCACACAATGCTAGGTATTGGGAGAAAACAAAAGGGACTGCAGGCTGTTGTAACCTGGTGGTGGCTACACACACACACACGCACACACACAGAGAGAAAAACTAAGCAAAACAAAGAAACAAATGATTTGTCATTATTTGTCACAATATCCAAATCCTAATCACAGCTTATATGACAATAAATAAGCATGGGATCATTATGTCAGAGTTGATGGTGGTGGTGGTGGGATGGCTTCTTAGTGGTAATGGCTATGGCAGCGCTGTTGTCGTTGTTTTGATTTATCCTGGCAGTTTTGCTGTGGCGAGCAGCTCCCCCAAATCAAGGCTAAGTGGCGGATTCATCACTATCCCGCCGACACAGAACACTCGCCTGGTGGTGACACTGTGGCGGCCACTGATTGGGACAAATACGTCTCCCTCTGGTGTCAGCTCTCATTCACCTATCTGAGCGTCGGTTGAAAGAAAGACAAATGTTTTGATTAGGGGCCTTTCTCAATGTCACGGCGGCCAGCGGATAAAAATGAGACGAGGTCCTCGCTAAGGGAGCAGCAGAGATGGGGGAAGAAGAGGAAAATGGATGTATCCGCTGTCTGGAGGGCATTAAATGGGCTTTTTATGAGCGAGAGAAAGCGTCAACCGTACAAGCATCTATTTTAATGAGTCCCGTATCCCATTGCCAGAGGATCATTTTTAACCTTTGCTTGGTAATACCATTTCCAATAACATGATATTCGGAAAACTATAAACAATAACATAAGCCACGTTACTGCTGCCTTCATGATAAAACATTATGTTTAGACTGCATGGCATTGTATTGATCAATCTTCTTGTCATACATTCTTAGATTCTCCTCTGGTAGTGTGAGGGAAAGGCCATCTATGGGGAGAGATTCTTCCTGCGTAGACAATTAGGAGCCTTGGTGACAACAGTGATGTAATCACCATCATGGCCTTCACTATAGTACACCTGGCTCTGGCTGGGAGCATAAGTTTGAATGGTTTACCTTACGCCCACCCATGTCTCATCAACCCTCCTATCCATCTCATCTCCTTGCCATGTAACGATCTGTCAGTTATTCCCGCTTAGCTTTCCAACGTCTGATGCCATCCATGAGGAGTCTAGGCCAGGATTGGAATCCCATTTCTCTTGGAGCATGGGAGCATTAGCAGTCTTATTTCACCAGCAATATATGAGTTGTGGTGCTCTCTCTTGCTTTTTCCTCTCAGACAATAATTCATTATAGCAGACCCCTGTAGAGCCACCCAGGAACCTTTCAGAATTCCTCAGATGTGCTTTAATGGACCTGACCCCCTGGCTGATCACACACTGAACAGGAGATGTATTAACTTGAGCCATCTCCAACCGGCTTTGTTCCTAAAAAGAGTCAAAAATGTATTTTGATTTGTAAAGTTGCTCTATGATTTTTTTACCTCCCCCTATTCTTTCTCCCTCCTTCCTGGCTGGCGGCCTTGGGCTGTGTTTTAGTCTTTTGTACTTGCAGCAGGAGAATCAATCGAAGGAATCAAAGTCGCTGAGGATACATTTCTCTCTCTCTCCTACACCCTCCACTCTTGTTCAATCAGCCAAACACTAGGCAGACTGAACCCAGCATTTGATATAGAACACTTTTTCTCCCACTGAGAAATTAATGCACTTTTTTTATGTTAGTTTTGAGAGAAAAACCTTGAAGAATTTGACACAACAACAGCATGCTGTAGAAAACGTTCAACAACTTGAGCTGCATTTGCGCTTCTGTGTTGCACTTCTCAAACAATACTCAATTGTGGCTAAATGAGAATGGTGTCAATCAATTACATTTGGCAAGGCCAACTTTTTAATTGTCATTGGGACAAACCAGGCCCAACTGTGAAGCAGCAGAACATACAGCAATACTTTATTCCCATTGTTATTTTGGACACAGCAAGTCGGCAAAGGAAGGACACATTGTAGAACAATACAAGTCGACAAGGGAGAGACCACTTATGGGACAACTTAGTATGTTGAGCACTGCTAGCATTATAAAGCTGAACTAAAGAGCCATCATCAACGCTTACATTTAATTGCTGACACCATTTATCACAAACTCCCAATTTCCCAGTATACCTTTTCCTGTCTACTGTAACAATTAAATAAAGCTGACAAATTAGTGTCCTTATCCAGTTTAAGTGTTTGGGGATTTGCACCCCCTACGTAAGCTCGCTGACTTTGTCATCTCTATATTTCTCAGTAATAAGATTCACAAAACACTTTTCAGGGTGAAGACATCTTCAAAACAAACTCCCTGTAGACAAGGTGTTGCATGTGCTCCAAGATACATTTAGTAGGAAAAAAACGCCTTCCACACAGAAGAATGTGTGATGCTGATAATATTTCATTCTCTTTACAATCCTGGGGTTGACAGCTTTAGTAGGCTGATCAAATATCACTGCATATAGTTCAGAACTTGACATACATATGTTAACTTGGTTAGGTTATTTCTATTTATTAGACCCTGAACGTGAATTGTACACATTTCCTCACCTTTCATGACACAGCAGTTATGCCTTTGGGCTTATTTCAAAACACTTCATCTGTCTTTCGATTTAATTTTTGTCAAAAAGGAGATAGTCGCTCAATGCCTTGAACCAATGCCTTGAACCAATATGCCTTGAACCAATGCCTTGAACCAATGCCTTGAACCAATATGCCTTGAACCAATATGCCTTGAACCAATATGCCATGAAAGCCGTATCTTTTATCTCATCAACCCACAAAATATGAGCTATGGCTTGACAAGGGGCTGTGTGGCTCTCGACCTGTTGTGACACAGCATGTAATGGAAAATTGGACTCTCCCTTTAAATGTATGATGTGTCCATTGAAGGAAGGCCCTCTCTATAGCACATCCATCAAGCAACTCAACCGAGGCTGGCCAAAGATCTCATCTCTCAATAATGAATCTGATCAATCCCAATAAAAGCACATTGTGACTGGACCTTTCAAGGTCCATCAAGAGTTTCACTACACAACTATTCCAAGAAAGTGCTTGGTCTTAATGTCTCAGCTACAACCCCATTGTGATATCTCCTTGAAGCCTTGCCATTACACCTTTTATAATTTTTACCTTTATTTAACCAGGCAAGTCAGTTAAGAACAAATTCATATTTACAATGATGACCTAGGAACAGTGGGTTAACTGCCTGTTCAGGAGCAGAATGACAGATTTGTACCTTGTCAGCTCAGGGATTTGAGCTTGCAACCTTCCGGTTAGTCCAACGCTCTAACCACTAGGCTACCCTGCCGCCCCATTGTACTGTGTGATGGAGAGGCCTGAAGAGCAAGGGAGGAAGTTCATAGAGAGAGAATCTAATTGCAATGCTGGGGAAACAGAAGGGGCCCTTCTATTTCAATCAGACACATCTGATCTTCACACTCCTTCTCCCCATTTTTCATTACCATCTCTTTTATGTTTTTTCTTGTCATTATGAAAAACTCAAAGCTTCTAAAAAAATTTTTTTTTAAAGAAGTAAAGTTTGCAAAGATAGCCTCTGGGTTTTCAATCAATACACGTCCTGAGAGACTGCTGTGTTACATTGCATTCTATGCTAAGTGAACTGTTATGTCTGTTCAACTGGAGTTACCTTGGAAACAAGCCCATGGTACTCTCTTTTTCCATGACAGTAATCACAATCGCTGGTCAGATTAGTCCCATTGTTTACAGCAAAAAGCCCTAATAAAATAGGATAGGCCAACTTTATATTTATCTCTACTACATTTGAACACTTAAAAACTCAAAAGGCTGTCTGGCTAGCCATTTCCATTAGCCCTCCTTCCTGTCTATTATTAAAATGTGGAAACAGAATTAACTTAGGACAGAACATGACTTAAGAATCCGTTCTTTAACTTTTGACGCCTTAAAGCTCTTTTGACTTGATTTTATGCCAACTGAAAGAAAGACGCAGGCCAGAAAGATTTAATAAAGGTTTCTGGCACTAGATACTCGAATGTCTGTATTCCGTAGAAACCATATTTTTTCTTTCTGCGCCTGTGGCTGATGATAGAGAGTGTGTCTATGAGGCTGTCTCTCATTGCCATTTGTCATTTTTTGAACTCATCATTGGAAGCAATCCGTCTTGATTGTGCCTCAGCAACTGTCCTGTTCCACTAACGAGCAGGGCGAGAGCGGGCATAAATACACAGGTTTCCCGCGGCTGCGGTGTTTATCTTTCCTGCTCCATGTATTTACAGTCTCAGAGACAAATCTTCATAAGAACAGCAGCCATCACATTGCAGAGAGGGCCCGGTGGATATGTTGGCTTATTTGTTTTAGCAGTGGCCGGGTGAGGAAAATGGGTTCGTACAGTCTGGGGGAAGATAAAGACATCAATGCAATGCCTCATCTAATGGATTCCACAGCCACTTTATGAAATGTTCATTATTTTGCTAACTATCGCTATATCTTTGCAAGCTGTGGCTGAGGGATTCAGTTTGGTCCACGTTGATGAAGTATCCAGAAAAGCCAATACATGATGTAATGTGCAGCTCAGACAATTCATCTAATTATTCAGGCAGGAGAGAAGAGAAAAACCTTGAGGCTAGTCTGAACCTAGTCTGAATCTATACAAAATCTAACTTCGAACTTCATCGTTTTGGCCCATCATCACTAATACATAGAATTGTAGCTTTGTCATGAAGACGTGGATTCTTTCCTGGTTGCCGCGGAAAAAAATGTTCCATGATGATCACCCTAATTTCTAATGGACTGTCTTTCAAAATGCTTGTTCTACATCAAATGTAATTGTCAGTAACTGGGATGGAGACAAAAGCAATTCGAATGAATTTGATTTTCTGAACAGCTCACTTAATGCCTTTCAGTGCATAGGCTTCAGGTGTAATACCAGTTAATTTACATCTGCATATCAAAAGTGAGTTATTCTTGGCTGGCAAGCTAACCATTTGTCCATCTCCAGGCCCTTTCATTTGAAGTGTCAGTTAGTCAGACTGCTTCAGACATTCTGTGCTCAAAGAATCCCTCTGAAGAGATCCAGAATATTTCAGAAGATAAAAAAAAATGAAGAATAGCAAAGTGTCTTATCTTGCTTTCAAGCAAACATAATTTAAAGGCTATTTATCTACCACGAGAGCTTGGACTATAAGGTTCTATCTGCTAAAAGATGATTCTGACAAAATGTACTTTTCATTTCCAAACCCTCATTGGTTTGAACGGTGTAAGCACTTTTGTTTCTTGTGTTCTTTTGAACTTAACAACATGCATTGGGATATTTAGAGTACTATATACTGTAGGTAGAGAACATCGAACAGAACAAGGCTGTGTGAATAACAAAATGGCAACAAAAATGACTATAGAACCGAGCTCATATTACGATACTTGTGTGTACATCTGTGTGTGTGTTCGAATGCAATGAAATATCAAGGTGACCAAACATCAGGAAAGTGACCTTATAATTGGCATATTAAGCTCTATTAAGAAGTCAATTAATGATAAATAATTGAAAAGTTAATATGGGACTGACTGACGTGGTGACCCGCAATCTCCTCAGTACTATTTTCCTATGTCATTAATTATTATAATATCATAATAGATAAGATTATAATGACCATTGATTTGAAGTTGACCTTCAGAACATGACAACATGTAATCAGGTCCCAGTATGATGTCATAAAGCTAAGTGTATCATAGCAAAGGAATCCATTAAATCTCTAACTCGTCCATTTTAGTCTTTTGTGGGGTCCCAGGGAATATCATACAGTATGTTAGCTATCTCAAAAGGGGATGACTATATGGCGTGATTTCAGTGCCAACAGTGCTCCCCAGAAGACCCTTATTTTTCCATCTGATTTGTGTTTAGCACAATGGAGATAGATGAGGTGTAGGGCCTCAGCCGTGGCCTCACCTTGCTGTAGTTAAAGTTAGTCAAACGCTTCATGCATCACATCCTCATAATTGTCCAGCCTCACCTCACTTCCTGTCAGCCACTTAGTCCCCACAGTCCAGTCTAGAAGTAATGGTAGAAACAAAAGAGATTGATAAGTAGTGCAGGGAGTCAGTATAGCGAAGCAACTAGCTAGCTTATCCTCATACCTAATGAAAGAAACTCAGGAAAATGCCACGACTTTGAGTATTATGCACTGTGGCTTTCTGCTTTATGCCCTACTAATTAATTGATGCACCTCACAGCACGGTTCTGTGAGGTAGTCAAATTAGTGATTGCGCTCCAGATAATTAAATGCGTCAATCATGGCCCCGGCACTGTCAGTCGGAGAGGGAGTGGTGGAGTGGTTAGTGTGTGACTGATCAGCGTGTGGCGATGAAGGGCAAGAGCATGTGTCTCTGTCTCCAGGAGGAAGGACAACTGGCGGCGAGATGGAGGGGGATGCATTGTACATTTCTGCTGTCAATCACAATGTGGCATTTTACTCTAATAAGTTGGAGGCAAGGCCAAATGATCGGGGTTTGAGTTGGAACAAAGCCATTTGAGGAGAAATTACAAAGAATTGAGAGTGCTGTGTGTCTGGTGTAGTCTAGTATGGCTTCAAAGATCATTTACTAATGTATGACGTTTATGACTCCCTCAGCAGAGACAGATGTAGTACAGACATTGTTTACAGTTGGGAATCACATTCAATTAATTCATTTAGTATTCTTGTTATCCTATTCCCATAAAACCCAGAAGTGAATACACTGAAATACATGAATCAGAAATCCTGACTTGATGCTACTGTGGGGACTCTTGAAACAAAAACTTCCTGCAGGGAACGTCTGTATTCCGATTAGATGTTATCAATGTGCAAAAATCCAATGACATGGAAGTGCTGTCATATTTATGCAATTTTGTATCACATTCCCAGCAAAGGAAGATTAATTTTTAAAGTAAGACTGCATTCGGGCTCCCGAGTGGTGCAGCGGTCTAAGGCACTGCACCTCAGTGCAAGAGGCGTCACTACAGTCCCATCACATCCGTCTGTGATTGGGAGTCCCATAGGGTGGCGCACAATTGGCCCAGAGTTGTCCGGGTTTGGCCAGGGTAGGTCGTCAAGAATATATTCTTAACTGACTTGCCTCATTAAATAAAGTTTTTATTTTTTTATTATAAAAATGTTAGTGCTGTCTGCCCTTCTGAAAGAAGTTATTTTAATCCTGGATTTTTAACACTTGTTGGTCCAGTTTAAAATGTACCTTCATCCACTGACCTCCCTGACCTGCTGGTCCACATTCTCTGGTGTCTTTCTTTTTCGTGGAATCTACACATCGCACATATGGATACACAGTTTTAAGATGTGCCTTGTTGGGGATTGAGTTAGGAGAATTAGGGAGCCAAAGCGATATATTGGGTGATAAGCCGGAAGGATGAGCTGTAGATAAACATTTGGCTATGGAGATATAGGCAGAGAGGTGGGGAGCTCAGATTGATCCAGACATCAGGTTATGCCCAATAGGCAGAATTCAATTAGAGAGAGATGGGATTAGATACAGTAATCCATATAGCTGGGGTTTGTGTTTACTTTGGTCCTCAGGCTTGGATTAGTGGAGAACTGCTGGAGTCCTTTTACCCATTATTGTGTCCTCAAATAACTCACATCGCCTCGGCACAGGTAAATGTAAAGCCTGTCACTGCGCTTAGATAATTTTCCTATCCTATCTTCAGTGGGGGACTTTTCATATTTGGGCAGGAGGAAATGGAACTGTGGGGGCCCACTAGCTGAGTGGATGGTGATTCTAACATGACTGAGGTTGCCTTGGATGTTGAAAAGGAAAACGCAATAATGATGGGATTTATTCATTAATTTCACACTCTCATTAGAGGTAGCTGGGCTCGGCAGACAGTCCCCATGGAAAACAGGCACAGGATTAGGAGACGGAGCTGCCGCCCCCAGCAAATGAATACAACGACACAGCATGCCCAGTGGGTGGGAGAGGAGGTATAGGGAGGGATGTTAGGAGGGGCAGGTGATTGGCATATCCATGCCAATATAGCCCTCAGGGAAGCCATACCATGCACTCGGCCAAAGTTGTCACAAAACTACCTTGCAAAAACTTCCCTATTGTACATTACACCTTCTCCCTAGCTCTCTCAGGGCTGAGGAAATGTGAAGACCAGGGGGATAATAGTCCCTGCTTATGATCCGTAGCTGAGCTCCAGGCAACGCGGACGGCATGACAGGCGTTGGGCGGCCGCCGCTCTGATTAGTAATCTCAAGTGGACTGGATGTGTGGCTCTAATGGTAATTTCTAGGTCTGATTGGCAGACAGCGGTGAGATTGGGGCCCGCAGCGAGGCCGTTAGCGCTGGGTGAAGTGTGTGTAGTGTGTGGAAACGCAATCACCATCCAACTGTAAACAAATGATCTGAAGTGAAATGTAAACATTAGGTGAAGGCAATGTACTCATACAGGCATTATGTGGCCCTGCTCAGCGCCTCTAACAGCCTGCTTCCTCCAGAACCCTCAGCCCTTCATTCCCAATCATAGGTCTGCCGCCTTTAATTAATCAATTGACCCACAGAGTTCAATCAAAAGGCATTGTGTGAATGAGCAGTGATTTGTGTTAGTTAAATAGGGAGAGATGCAGCTGCAAGTTCACTCAGGGGTTGAGCAGAGGTCGGGAGGCTGATGGGTCAATGGTGAGAGGTATTCATGTACTATATGGCCCTACTTGAAAAACAACAAACGATAGACCCCATTTATTCTATTGCTGCGGACAGAGACGCGCTAAGGTATCATGTAGTGGCACTCTGATATCTCCATCTGAGAGAAACATACCTCCCATTCACAGAAAAATTGAGACTTAACTGGTCAGCGCTTTTTTATATAATTTCTTTGTGAAAACAGGTGAGAGGTTTAAGCTTGAGGAGGTGTTGCTAGGTGGGGAAGCCTCCCTACCTCCCTCCCTCAGGTTGTCGTCAGAGATCGTCACCTGGTGTCTACACTATCTCTACAAATGCCACCACATTCCTACACACATACACACACACACCTGACCCCTCTAATCAGGCCCCATTTATCTCAGCATATTGCTTTGTCTAGACATTTCACAAGGCTCATTCTCATCTTCCTCCATTAGCAGATGTTAATAAAGCGTTATTAAGAGGGATCTCTGCTCTCTTCTGTCTCCTCCAGCACCTGAGCCTCACTGAAATCAGCATTCTCTCCAGCTACCAGCACCTCCAAAACCCCACCATTTTCTTCATTCACTGTCTATTTGTTATTAGAAAATCGGCTGGGTTTTTCTTGCTCCACTTTAGTTTTTTTTGTCTCCCACTCCTCATTTTTGATCATCTGGTGTTATCGACCCACCATTCTTCTGCATGGGGAGAGGAGGAGGAGAGGAGGAGGAGAGGAGGAGAGGAATCTGTTGTCTCCACTCCACTGCACGTCATGCTCGGCTGCCCCTGCAGCTGGCCCAGGGAGGAAAGGGGGGAGGTAAATGAGGGGGCTCCGCTAAAGCCGCCCTGCTGTCCAATGGAGCCGAAAGCTGGCAGATGCGACAGAGCCTTGTACGACGCACAGGGCTGTGACTTCACCGACACTGCTGAAGGACCTCCAGTATTAAATGGGCTTACTCTGCTCCCCCACCCCCCCCATCCTCCCTAACCCCCACCCCTACCCCGTTATCAGTGCTCCTCTGGTGACCTACCTATGTGGACTGCCATAGATAGCCTTTTTACGTGAATGAAGCAGATCTCCATTTTGCTGGTCAGGTGGCCACACCAGGTGGACCTTGTTTTTCTCTGTGGGTGGGCACCTCTTAATCTCCCAGCTTCTCTCTCCCCCCCTCTCTCTCTAACACAGACTTCTGCAGCCCTCCTACGTCTGTATGGGTCTATGAGAGGCTGTACTCTTGAGAAACCTCTGTGCTCCCGCATTTATGTCTGTGGAGAATGGCTCTTTCATCAACTAAGGGGGTGGTTTATGAATAATGGGGGGTTAACAATAGCTTTGGCACTGTTTGATCTAGTCTCTATTCACCTAGTGAACTTGGAATTTGTGCATAATGTGTGTAGTGTGCATATTTCCTTTATGCAGATTTTAGAATATTACCTTGAAAATCTGTTGCCAATTGGATGGAAACCAAGCTACTGTCTTGAAACAGAGTATCTCCAGAAGGGAATATTTAGGTTAGCATGTTTTTTTGGCAGGAGTTTTTAGGCATTGAATTATTTTTCATTACCGTTTTAATTAGATGTTAGTAGTAATTAAAATAATCATCCTAGGCTGTGAATAATAATAATTACTGGTGAGTTGAAGACCTGATGCAGGAGGAAGGGAGGCTGTGACAACCTCTGAGAAAATCATCCTAATCTGTCTAATTTGTTACAATGACGGGAAGGATTTTGACGGGGTGGGGAGAAGGGATTTGAACAGCGGGTTAGAAGATGGAGAAGGTATGGGGGTATTAGTGCTGCCAAGGCGGAGACGCCCCCGACATTAAATCAATTACAGCACAGGTTGAAGTGGTTGATAATAGCAATCCTGACTGCGAGGATAGAGAGCGGAAAAGAAGCTAATTTTCTTGCATTCTCTTCTTCTCTCACATGCCAAGAGATTTCACAAGCTGCCGTCTCCCCTACTATGTGTCTGAGCACTGACTGGTTCACTGCGTGCAGCCAAGATATACCCCTCCTAGGGGAGTCGGAACAAGGCTGTCTGGGTAGTATACCCAAGGCCAACACAACAAAAACGTCACAGGAAAACATGCCAGAGAGGCCCGTCGTGTTCCCGAAGATGAATAGCCCAGTATACTGTATGCTTACAGATTCTCAGCTCATTTTTTCAGATGTTGATTTATAATAATGAGGGCGCATGCACGAGATGCGGCATACAGTGGGGGAGAATTTGTATAAATCAATATGGAGACTTGTGTTTACCTTTTAACTAGCTGTCAGTCATGTTGCATCGGTCACAGGACTAAATATGACTGATGTGTTTACTAATCTAATACTTACACTGATGTAAAGACATTGTGTTTATATTTCTATCATCTATTATTGTCCCTCTCTCTGCTTTGTGTTAATGTTGTAAAAACAAAGCTAATCTGTTTTTTCTCTGTAATTGCTATCAGAAAATAGGAAAACAACAACCCAAAGCATGAAAGAACAGGATTATTGTAAGCAATTCCAATAGTTTGTGTAGATAGAGGTGCATTAAAGACAGGAACATCATTTACTATGTTTGTTGTTATTGCTATTATTGCAATCCGTTACCTTTCCTCTCCTATCTGCCACTTTTATTCCCCTTGGACACATTGCAACAGAATTATCAGGGGGGGAAACACATACAGTATCTCTTCATTATTTTCTTTGTTTGTGTGTGGATTGGGTTTTTTGTGTGTACATAAGAGGGAAAGCCAAGGCCATCCTAAGCTTTGCACAACCATTTCACTTGAAAGTTTAAAAAATAAGATAAAAAGAACGGAGAGAAATCAACGAGAGTCCGTCTTATTGATCTGAGACCACATGTCACTTGTTACCCTCAGTTGAGATTCCTTCCTTATTCCCCCCCATCCCAAGATGCATTGCCTGTCTTTACATTATAGTATGCCGGACACCGGGCTTTACCTCCTGGTAAACACAATGTGCTGGAGAGGCTAACTTCTCAGCCAACCCCAGCTTCAGATGATGACAGCGAGATGCAAGCAGGCGAGAACTATGGCCCAGATGACAGGCTGACTTAAAAAGGCTTTTTTTCTCCCTGCTATTCCTCTCAGAAGACCTTCCAATTACCCAATGGTCTTTGTGCTACAGTGTGGTAGGATGCCAAGGAGAAGGGGATGGAGGGCTGCTGTTCAGGTGGACTCAGAGGGAGATAGCTTCAAAGATATCCGAGCCTCAACATGCTCACCAACAGTCTGCATGTCAGTGACACTTCTCACTAAGTGCCATTCCCCGACTGCACCTCCAGTACCCCCTGTCCACCCCACCACCCCCTCCCTACCCCTAATGGGGTCCGTCACACCGCACTTTCTGCCTGAGCTCTGGTAGCACCATGCGTCTAATAAAGGGAATGGATGAAGTACATTAATGTGAGTGTGAGGGAATGTCTGCCAGAGATGTGGTGTTAGCAGACAGGGCTGTGATTTCGAGTGTGTGTCATGCGAGCAGCCAATCTGCATGTGTGAAATCCTATGTAAATGAAGATTGCTTTTCTGAGTAGAGTTTCAGCAAAGTGGAACAACTCTAATGCACCTATCTTGTTGGGTTAGGGGTTTGGTGTTTGCAACATTCCTTTTGGGTTAGATTTTTTGTTAGGTTTGGTGTTTGCACCAGTCTGTATGGGTTAGGTGTTTGTGCCAGTCTGTTTGGGTTAGGTGTTTGTGCCAGTCTGTTTGGGTTAGGTGTTTGTGCCAGTCTGTTTGGGTTAGGTGTTTGTGCCAGTCTGTTTGGGTTTGGTGTTTGTGCCAGTCTGTTTGGGTTAGGTGTTTGTGCCAGTCTGTATGGGTTAGGTGTTTGTGCCAGTCTGTATGGGTTAGGTGTTTGTGCCAGTCTGTATGGGTTAGGTGTTTGTGCCAGTCTGTATGGGTTAGGTGTTTGTGCCAGTCTGTTTGGGTTAGGTGTTTGTGCCAGTCTGTTTGGGTTTGGTGTTTGTGCCAGTCTGTTTGGGTTTGGTGTTTGTGCCAGTCTGTTTGGGTTAGGTGTTTGTGCCAGTCTGTTTGGTTTGGTGTTTGTGCCAGTCTGTTTGGGTTTGGTGTTTGTGCCAGTCTGTATGGGTTAGGTGTTTGTGCCAGTCTGTTTGGGTTTGGTGTTTGTGCCAGTCTGTTTGGGTTTGGTGTTTGCACCAGTCTGTATGGGTTAGGTGTTTGCGCCAGTCTGTTTGGGTTAGGTGTTTGTGCCAGTCTGTTTGGGTTAGGTGTTTGTGCCAGTCTGTTTGGGTTAGGTGTTTGTGCCAGTCTGTATGGGTTAGGTGTTTGTGCCAGTCTGTATGGGTTAGGTGTTTGTGCCAGTCTGTTTGGGTTAGGTGTTTGTGCCAGTCTGTTTGGGTTAGGTGTTTGTGCCAGTCTGTATGGGTTAGGTGTTTGTGCCAGTCTGTTTGGGTTAGGTGTTTGTGCCAGTCTGTATGGGTTAGGTGTTTGTGCCAGTCTGTTTGGGTTAGGTGTTTGTGCCAGTCTGTATGGGTTAGGTGTTTGTGCCAGTCTGTTTGGGTTAGGTGTTTGTGCCAGTCTGTTTGGGTTAGGTGTTTGTGCCAGTCTGTATGGGTTAGGTGTTTGTGCCAGTCTGTATGGGTTAGGTGTTTGTGCCAGTCTGTTTGGGTTAGGTGTTTGTGCCAGTCTGTATGGGTTAGGTGTTTGTGCCAGTCTGTATGGGTTAGGTGTTTGTGCCAGTCTGTTTGGGTTAGGTGTTTGTGCCAGTCTGTTTGGGTTAGGTGTTTGTGCCAGTCTGCTTGGGTTAGGTGTTTGTGCCAGTCTGTTTGGGTTAGGTGTTTGTGCCAGTCTGTTTGGGTTAGGTGTTTGTGCCAGTCTGTTTGAGTTAGGTGTTTGTGCCAGTCTGTATGGGTTAGGTGTTTGTGCCAGTCTGTTTGGGTTAGGTGTTTGTGCCAGTCTGTTTGGGTTAGGTGCTTCCACCAGTCCTTTTTTGGTTAGGTGTTTTGAAGGTGATGTCTTTGAATGTCTTATAGAACTGGATCATAGTATCTGACTGTTCATCTATCTTTCTGTGTGTTTCTCCAGGGGTCCAGACCATGTTCTCCCAGCAGCCCCAGGACCTGGTGGTGGTGGCCGGTCAGCCCGTCACCCTGCCCTGCTCCATTCCTGGCTACCATGGTGTTGTCCTTTGGATCAAAGATGGCCTGGCTCTAGGCGTTGGCAGAGACCTATCAGGTAAGGTCAATCTCCTTCTGTCATGTGTCTGTTTCGGAATCCCTTTTCCAATCGCTTACACGCCAGTAATATTACTTACTCGCTGTCATATATCTGTCAATGTTAGACTTCTACCTTCACTGCTTTTCATCTTTTGAAAGCTTAAGTCTTCTTTCTCATCGTAATAGAAATGTCACTGCAGGTAGATAAGCATACAGCACAATCCTATAATAATGCAGCACTGTGCATTAAATGTGGTGTTAACTTCATTGTAACCACAACAAAACAAGCTGAAATTCACTACTTTCATTAATCTGCATGCTCTGCCTTCATATTTAGCCTAACATTGAAGTGTTTGCCATTTTCTGTTCAGGACAATCAGGACGACAAGTCAAACATGAAGTAAAATTTGACAATAACAGTTACATGCATGTAACTGACAAATGTCAATAAACAAATGAACAAAACCATGATAGAAAATGTAATCATAATAATGCTGTAAGTACAGAAATGTTTTACTCAGTGGGAAATTAATATCCAATTAGTAAGTGACAACTGTGTGTAGTTTAAAGTTTGTGACAGCAACTATGTGAGCTTACAGTATTATAGACAATATGGGATTTCTTATGATCTCTTTGTAGAAAAACCTCTCTATGTAGGAGAACCCCTGAGCGTCATAGAACAAAACAGATTACATGTACGTGTTCGTGGGAGTCTCAGCATAATAGTGTGTAGCTCAAACCATTCGAACTCTACAGACATTGTTGTGAGAAGGACCCCTTTGGGATCCGCCCTTGTCTCACAAACACCACTCTAACTCAGGTCCCGTTAATCACACATACTGTGCTAATGGTTGGTATCAGCAGATGCAGAAGACATCATCCAATGGTACAACCCTGTAGCGCTAACACAGTGTTTAAAAGGGGTCCAAAACGCAGTGGAAATGGAATTGAATATTTAATTACCACACTCCATTGTCCACCCCAAATATCTAGGGTCCAATAATATATACACTGAAATAACCCAGACAGTTGTATTCACTTTAGCACTACCAGAAAAATGAGGCCCCTTTAGTAACTAATAGAAAGATAAACCTAATTCAATAACAGTTTGTGTTGAGCAAAGAAGCCCCAAAATCAACATTAAATGAGAAATCAATATAGCCAGGGGTCACATTTCAAGTACTTTTAGCTAGTAAATGGGTTTTAGAAGAGTAACTCACAATCCAAATGAAATCGGGCCTCTTGTATTATTACCTTAATTGTTTAATTTGAAGTACCACTTACTGCTGCACTGTCATTTTAGTAACCTGCAGCCTCTCCACTTGACGCTGGCGCCTGATCCATATTCATGAGACGCTATGACTATCTATTCTTCCAAATAAATATTTACAACCTTTTAACTTCCGACCTCTTGAGAGAGTAAATCCATATAGCTTGGAAAATCAGCAGTATTTTGAAAAATATATTTTAATTCGATTGACTTTAGAAATGGGATCCCTGGGATTCACAGCCTTAAACAGGGAGTAAGGGAGATGAGTCTGAAAACACCTCTCTTCCTCCATCACTGAGGGATCACTAGCCTGTCTCTCAGAGTACTTGCCATTCAAGTCATGGCAAAAAATCAACCGGGGCCCTTTAAAAGCGGAACCTCTTATGCTCCGTGTGATTAAATATGTATTCCACTAGAGATCTGGGGTCTCCTACCCTCTTACCTTCAGTGACTGCTCTAGTGTGCCTTTCTTTTCACCGATAGAGCTCTTTAATTAAACCTCACTGGACGACGGTGCCCAATAAATCCATTCCAGTCACCGGTCTGGCCCTTATCACACCCCGGGAGGCTGGGGAAGGCAGTAAACAATGGCCCAACAGTTTTGAAGTGGTCGGGAGGAGAGGGAAGAGAGGGAGAAGGACTTATGATAATGAGGAGAGAGAGAGAGGATGTGAGCGACTCTTAACAGCACATCAGCAGCAGTTTAACAGTAATGGGCGAGAGAATGTGGAGGGAGGCTGTGGACTGATCTCATTGTGTCTCCACCACGGTGAACCAGCACTCCACTCTGTATGCGGATCAATGGCCGGGCCAGGACACTCAGAGATGGGCAGAATCTGAATGCCACTCTCCATACAGCCTGTGTTGTTGAGATACATCGAATCGGAGAAGATTGCCATGGACGAAAGCGATCTTTATTAAAAAGCAACAGCATGGACAGGGTCTTAGAGCAGTATGAATGTCACTTTTTGAAATAAAGTGTACCATGGCTACTCTGTTTATTGTCTGTGCCTACGTCAACAAGCAATACAGTCGGCCATAAATAATGATGGCATATACACAGCTATATACACAAGAAAGCAGCGGTATACATAAAAGTGTGAGGCGTCTAATATTGTGCAGCGCATTTCAATATGGGACCCACTCTGCTATTCATAGAAGGAGCTGCGTTTGCAATAGCTCGCACTGCCTGGGCCTGTTTCAATTCAGGGAAACAGTGATTAAAATGAGAGAAATCTTTCACTGTTCAGTATGATAAATCAGAGGACAAAAGAGGATGATTCCTATCGCTCCCTGAATTCCTGCTCATTCTCTTTGTGAAGCGCCTTCTATTCTAATTAAAGAGAGAGATGCAAAGCTGCACCAAATAACTGGCATGAATGGCATGAATATATCTCAAAACAGTCCATGGAGAGTGCCCACCGGTGTACGCTTTTGTGGAATGGAAACACATGAAATGATTGAAAAGCTAAGTCTTAGAATGTTCCAGATAGTGTTCTTAACATTCTAGACAGAGGTGTAGAGTTATTGGAATCTACCTGACACATGTGCTCCTCTGGCTTGTCCCCCAACAACAAATTAATTGGTCATCAATTTCCGAACACCAACTACCCTATTTCCATCCCTGGAGGTGTCAGTGTGAGACGTGTCCTTCCTGAATAGCGTAAATCACTATTCCCCTGCCTCTATTCATCGTCCCTTCCCCTGCCATTGATCCACCATAAAGACAAATCCATTTCTGTCCTAATGGATTCATTACACTTAATGGGGCTATTTTACATGGTTTTGCTTTAGTTAACAAACATTGTCTTTGAGATTCATTGAGATTAATGTGAGTTATACTTATACAACAGTGACATCCCTGAAATGTCCTCCCGTAGAATGAAGCAGTGTTGTTGTATCCTCTACACTCTACATAAGAATGCCATTGTGTCTATGATATGTTTGACATGAACGTAACCCGGTTATGACTGACTTGCCTAGTTAAATAAAGTTTTTTTTAAGTGTTTCATGCCATGGGACAACGGCGTCACTAAATCCACTAAGGTCTATTTAAAAGGCATTTAGATGCCATTAATACACTTTTTTTTAAATAAAGGTATTTTTGAAATTTACTCTGCAAGATTTATTGTATTACAACAGCACATCTTATTATGTTCAATCTGCTAGAGGGCAAGAGGAGTCAATTGACCAGGTCATTTGTTTATGTACATGAACAGGGAAACTCAGTGGGATGCCGTTGTATAGTACAACACAATATGCCTACAGTACATACACTATACAGTGCCTTGCGAGTATTCGGCCCCCTTGAACTTTGCGAACTTTTGCCACATTTCAGGCTTCAAACATAAAGATATAAAACTGTATTTTTTGTGAAGAATCAACAACAAGTGGGACACAATCATGAAGTGGAACGACATTTATTGGATATTTCAAACTTTTTTAACAAATCAAAAACGGAAAAATTGGGCGTGCAAAATTATTCAGCCCCCTTAAGTTAATACTTTGTAGCGCCCCCCCTTTTGCTGCGATTCTTTTCACATTTCTGCCCTGCTAGAGCTTCCATGGTCAACTGTAAGGGCTGTTATTGTGAACAACGGATCAGCCACAAAGTGATAGGCCACACAACTGACAGAACAGAACCGCAGAGTGCTGAAGCGTGTAGTGCGTAAAATCTGTGTACCGTTGCAACACTCAGTACCGAGGTCCAAACTGCCTCTGGAAGCAGTGTCAGCATAATAACTGTAGCTTCATGAAACGGGTTTCTATGGCCGAGCAGCTGCACACAAGCATAATATCACCATGCGCAATGCCAAGCGTCTCTGGGAGCGGTGTAAAGTTCACCGCCATTGGAGTCTGGTGCAGTGGAAAAACATTCTCTGGAGTGTTGAATCACGCTTCACCATCCTGCAGTCTGATGGACTAATCCGGGTTTGGCAGATGTCAGGAGAACGTTACCTGCCCCAATGCATAGTGCCAACTGTTATGTTTGGTGGAGGAGGAAGAATGGTCTGGGGCTGTTTTTCATGGTTCGGGATAGGCTCCTTAGTTCCAGTGAAGGAAAATCTTAATGCTCCAGAATACAATGGCATTCTAGACGATTTTGTGCTTCTAACTTTGCGGCAACCATTTGGGGAAGGCCCATTCTTGTTTCAGCAAGACTATGCCCCCATGCACAAAGTGAGGTACATACTGAAATGATTTGTTGAGATTGGTTTGGAAGAACTTGACTGGCCTGCACAGTGACCTGACCTCAACCCCATGGAATATATTTGGGATTGGAATGCCGACTGCAAGCCAGGCCTAGTCGCTAAACATCAGTGCCCAACCTCACTAATGCTCTTGTGGCTGAATGGAAACAAGTTCCCGCAGCAATGTTCCAACATCTAGTGGAAAGCCTTCCCAGAGACTTGAGGCTGTTGTATCAGCAAAGGGGGGACCAACTCCATGTTAATGTCAAAGATTTAAGAATGATTTAAGAATGAGATGTCGACTAGCAGGTGTCCATATACTTTTGGTCATGTAGTGTATAAGGCAGATGGGATCACCTCTTACCATTTACAATGCTTACTGTGGAGATATAATTTATAATTTGTCCTGAGTTTACACAGGGTCACACCATTGCATTGTGCTTAAGCAGGTCCTTATACTTGAACACAACATGGAAGGATCTTCATTCAAAGCATATATTCCAGGAATGGAGTCTCATTCAACTTCAGAGAATGATGTCAGTCAAGCAGAGCCATTGACTCACTGACTGCATCATCGACAACAGCATGGAACTCAAGACCAATGGTCATTAATGTTATTAAGCGAGTGTTGCCCAGTTTAATCAACACAATATCAGAGTGACGTGTAACCTTTTTGACCTTCTTCTTCTTCTGTATGGAAGCTTTTGTACCAATGTAAATAATAAGACCCATAACTGTAAGCGGTATGTGGGCAGATGAGAGCTCTCTCTATCTGAGGATCTGGCTTTCCTATTAACAAAGGAACCACTCAGAGCTCACATAGCCAACCAACTCCTGTCTGTTTATTTGGTACCTCATTGTATGCTGGTCTTGTTATGTTTTCCTATGTTCTATGTTTATGCTATATACTCTTCTATCCTGCTTCCATCCCTCACCTTCTTTAGGCATCAGCATGCCTCAGTTCGGCTGGCGCCTAGCCGAACTCAACAAGTGCTTGCCTACTCCCTTAAAACCTCTTGGAACTACCCATCCCGGATCCGGGAGAATTGTCATCAACTACACTAATTAGCATAGCGCAACGGTCAAAAAATATTACTAGAAAATATTTATATTCATGAAATCACAAGTGAAATATAGTGAAACATAGCTTAGCCTTTTGTTAATCACCCCGTCATCTCAGATTTTGAAATTATGCTTTACAGCCAAAGCAATACAAGCGTTTGTGTAAGTTTATCGATAGCCTAGCATAGCATTATGTCCAGCTAGCAGCAGGAAGCTTGGTCACGAAAATCAGAAAAGCAATCAAATTAACCGTTTACCTTTGATGATCTTAAGATGTTTTCACTGACGAGACTCCCAGTTAGACAGCAAATGTTCCTTTTGTGCCATAAAGATATTTTTATACCCAAAATACCTTCTTTTGTTGAGAAATCCACCGTAAATAGCGGTCACAACAATTTTTTTCTCCAAATTATGTCCATAATATCGACAGAAACATGGCAAACATTTTTTAGAATCAAGCCTCAAGGTGTTTTTCAAATATCATTCGATAATATTTCAACCGGGACAATTGGCTTTTCAGTAGGAGCGAGAGGAAAAATGACTTCCTCTGTATTTTACGCAATGATCACTCTGAGAGCCATCAGGTGGCCACTGACGCAATGTAGTCGTTTACGCTCATTCTTCAAAATAAAGGCCTGAAACTACGTCTAAAGGCTGTAGACACCTTAGGGAAGCCACAGAAAAAGGAATCTGGTTGATATCCCTTTCAATGGGCAATAGGGATGCATAGAAAGACAGGGGTTTCAAAATAAGAGTAACTTCCTGATTGGATTTTTCTCAGGATTTCGCCTGCAATATCAGTTCTGTTATACTCACAGACAATATTTTTACAGTTTTGGAAACTTTAGAGTGTTTTCTATCCTATCCTTTCTATCCTCAATTATATGCATATTATAGCATCTGGTCCTGAGAAATAAAAAGGCGGTTTACTTTGGGAACGTTATTTTTCCAAAAATAAAAATAGTGCCCCCTAGTTGCAAGAGGTTAGATTTCCGAAAAATGAGAAAAAAGCAGCAATAGTGATGTTCGTCCATTTTAAGACACCATAGCCAGTATATCTGTCATAAATGTTTATGTTTTTGCCAAAGAGATCTGCGTTGTGCAATTTTTCGTCTGATGAAGATTTTGGTGCAGTATTTTTCAATTACAAAATGTGCAGGAAAATGAGTTATCTCTAGTTGAATGACAACAAAGACTTTATTGAAGAATCGCGACTGTTGACCAATCACCGACAAAGATGCTTAGGTGTTGACTCTCAACTTCGGCTTGCCTCCAGATAAGAGAAAACTACTGAACTGTTTCGGCTGGGAAGCATGAGGACGCCTTTAAAGATTAAAAGCTACATGTGGGTAGGTGAAATATAGAGTGGTTAAATCGGCTGTAACTCATTCCAATATCTGAAAATGAGGGCCACTTCATGGTCTAGCCATTGTATCTCCTAGTCCATTTGTTCTAATGTATTATATTCATATTTGGTGGCATGTGCTAAAACATACCTCTTTATATCCCCAGTTTTTAATACTAAGTCACTGAAAAATATTTGAAGAGAACATGACTCATTGATGGATGCAACGGAATAGATTTTTCATCCAGACATGTATTGGCAGTATTCCAACAGCGGGGTTGGCAGAGATTGTAGCTGGTTAGAGTGGAATACCATCTGATTTATAAAGTTCAGTTTGACTAACCACATCATTGGATAAAATGTTTAACTGTTGGCCTGGTTATGCTTAAACTCTCCACTATATCGGGTTCTGTCATCAGTGAATTACAGGAGAACCTTAGGAGGAGAAAGCAATCTCTGCCAAGAAATACTGAACATTTTGGAGAATTTCACAAGCAGAGATTCTTGTTTAATTCACATTGCTCAAATAATTAGACAGAGTTCAGCCTTTAGAGAACTGTTCATGTTATTCATATTGAAACTTTGTACAGTTTTCCATAAATATTCACAATCAAACATATCCTTTTCTGACTTATTTTTTCTCAATGGGGAAATGCGCTCCTCGACACACTCTCAATGCAAATTTCAATAAGTGAAGTGTTTTCGAGCTATCCCACTGGGCACACACTTGTTGAATCAACGTTGTTTCCACATCATTTCAATAAAATGATGCTGAACCAACGTGGAACATATGTTGAATTGTACTGTAAAACTGTTAGGACTCCTGGAAATACCTCTTCCTGCATTATTAAACTATAAATCTCACACCGCTGTGCTGCTAAAACACATCTCAATCTCTAGCCGTGCCTCTTCACCATTGCAATAAAACATACCGTCTCCCCAGAATACAGAAACCTCCTCAATCCTCTATCATCATCAAGACAACATACTGGCTCTCCAGAATACAGAAACCTGCTCAACCCCTATCATGATCAATAAAACATGCTGGCTCTCCAGAATGCAGAAACCTCCTCAATCCTCTATCATCATCAATACAACTTAATGGCTCTCAAGAATACAGAAACCTCCTCAACCCCTATCATCATCAATAAAACATGCTGGCTTTCCAGAATGCAGATACCTCCTAAACCCCCTATCATCATCCATACAACATACTGGCTCTCCAAAACACAGAAACCTCCTTAACCCCTATCATCATCAATACAACATACTGGCTCTCCAGAATGCAGAAACCTCCTCAACCCCTATCATCATCAATAAAACATGCTGGCTCTCCAGAATGCAGAAACCTCCTCAACCCCTATCATCATCAATAAAACATGCTGGCTCTCCAGAATGCAGAAACCTCCTCAACCCCTATCATCATCAATAAAACATGCTGGCTCTCCAGAATGCAGAAACCTCCTTAACCCCTATCATCATCAATAGAACATACTGGCTCTCCAGAATACAGAAACCTCCTCAACCCCTATCATCATTCTCATCTACGGAATTCACTCTGCCAACATTATCATCCAGTGTTAAAAAGTTAATTTCAACATGTAGTGTTTTTTTAACCCTTGTAATAAGAACATTTGTTTTCACGTTGGTGACACTAATAATTCAAAGACAGTTATACTGTATTGAAGTGACCTGCTACCCAATCTCATCTCATTTGAAAAATAATAGCCCATCTCAAATGAGCATTTGCGGTGCGTGGGTAAAATCACTGGGCCAGAAAAAGCCAGAAGAAATAAGCCATATTACAAACTATGTGTTATGAAAATTGCGTTGTTGTGCTATAACCTGTTAGTCCAGATGCTTTGCCACCATGATATACAGTGGGGCAAAAAAGTATTTAGTCAGCCACCAATTGTGAAAGTTCTCCCACTTAACAAGATGAGAGAGGCCTGTAATTTTCATCATAGGTACACTTCAACATTTCAACATCATCAAATCACCTATGCTTAGCCTAATATGGTGACAACTTAAAGATACCAAAAACGATTTAGTGCAATCAACGTAAGCTAAATATGATGTCGGCCATCCATGGTTCTGATTTCTGTATGTATGTCTGTGCGTGCGTGTGCGCGCATGCGTGCGTGTGTGCATGTGTTCGTACAAGTACAAAAAACATGTTGACTCACCCTACTTGCAGAGAAACGCCAATGACATCCTCCTTTCTTTTATGTTGACTAAATGGTCTCTGACTCTGTCATACAGTACATGCTTTTTATTTTTTGGTCCTAAGCTACCTGGCTAAAATGCTTGCTCTTAGCCTAACTTCCATTCATGTCAGCTTGTTAACATGAATTAGCCTTCTACAGCCTTCTACATCTAGCTACATATTGAACTTCCATCCTCTCAGGCCAGGGGCACAATGTATAAATTTATGGTTGGATCAGAATCACCGTTATAATCATTGGCCAGTACGAATAATTAAGTAAAACCACAGTCCAAATCTCTATCTCCATCCATGGCTAATTTAGGAAAGGGACAATTTTAGCTAGCTAGCGAGCCACCGGAGGACAACACAACGAGATGCAACAATTCATGTTGTTTCTGTCAATGACGTTTGGCTCTCGATGTGATGTGATTGGAGTGAAGCCAAATCCAAACTGACTTCCCTCAACACTTATTTTTGTGCACCAGGACCATTTTATGTATTTGTATTTTGTTTTATTTCACCTTTATTTAACCAGGTAGGCAAGTTGAGAACAAGTTCTAATTTACAACTGCGACCTGGCCAAGATAAAGCAAAGCAGTGCGACACAAACAACAACACAGAGTTACACATGGAATAAACAAACAAACGTACAGTCAGTAACACAACAGAAAAAAATCTATAAACAGTGTGTGCAAATGAGGTAAGATTAAGGAGGTAAGGTAATAAATAGCCTGTAGTGGCGAAGTAACTACAATTTAGCAATTAAACACTGGTGTGATAGATTTGCAGAAGATGAATGTGCAGGTAGAGATACTGGGGTGCAAAGGAGCAAAAAATACAGTATGGGGATGAGGTAGTTGGATGGGCTATTTACAGATGGGCTATGTACAGGTGCAATGATCTGTGAGCTGCTCTGACAGCTGATGCTTAAAGTTAGTGAGGGAGATAAGAATATCCAGCTTCAGTGATTTTTGCAATTCGCTCCAGTCATTGGCAGCAGAGAACTAGAAGGAAAGTTGACCGGAGGAGGATAGTCAGTTTTGCGAGGGTTTGTTTGGCAGCATGAGTGAGGGATGCTTTGTTGCGAAATAGGAAGCCGATTCTAGATTTAATTTTGGATTGGGGATGCTTAATGTGAGTCTGGAGGAGAGTTTACAGTCTAACCAGACACCTAGGTATTTGTAATTGTCCACATATTCTAAGTCAGAACCGTCCAGAGTAGTGATGCTGGACGGGCAGGCAGGTGCGGGAAGGTTCGGGCAGCGATCGGTTGAAGAGCATGCATTAAGTTTTACTTGCATTGAAGAGAAGTTGGAGTCCACGGAAGGGGAGTTGTATGGCATTGAAGCTCGCCTGGAGGTTAGTTAACACAGTGTCCAAAGAAGGGCCAGAAATATACAGAATGTTGTCGTCTACGTAGAGGTGGATCAGAGAATCACCAGCAGCAAGAGTGACATCATTGATGTATACAGAGAAAAGAGTTGGTTGTTCAGCTCATTCACAAGTTGAGCTCACTCAGTTTAGCTCAATGCTGATTGGCTATTATTTAATTATTTTTTGTTATTAAGGGAGGCCAAATGCTTACTTGCCCTTCAATGCTACGGGAATCAACAATGTCATACTCTTTTTGACCAGACAGCATCAGATAGATGGCCAACACATTTAGAGACTGGGGCGCTGTTTCCCTCTCTGATTGTGTTCTCCGGTGAGATACATTCAACCTCTTACAAACTGAAGAAAATCATGAAACAGAGCATTATTTTTATTGGTACATTTTTTATGCTTCCCTTGGCATCCATGAATACACGCCACTGCAAATGACCTAATGTTTAAGGTAACACAGTAGTCAACAATCTATATTGCACCATTGATCCTTTGATTGCCTATGTTCAGGCATTGTTGCCCATTTCATAACATGTCAGTTGGATTGAAATTTGCTTATAAAGGTTAAAAGACCAGACTTCAAGTTCTGACAGAGAATGTGTTGTGTCCCAGGCTACCCTCGTTACACAGTGATTGGGGACCACAGTACAGGGGAACACCACCTCCGGATCCAACGTGTGGAGCTGATGGATGACGCTGTCTTTGAGTGCCAGGCAATCCAGGCAGCAATGAGGTCCCGCCCTGCCAGACTCACTGTGCTGGGTAAGTGAGGATTACATTTACACACAAATGCACACCACACATACATGCATACAGTAGACAAATGTACAGTAATGTGCACAGAGAAAATGGCAATAGAGGCAGGCAGTGGCTTAGTAGCCACCTCAAACCAACCACTATGTCATATATGTAGTGCTTCTCCCTTCCCTCAAAACATTCAACATTCAAAATCCATTAAATCTGTGTACTGAATCAATGATTGTGCCAGAAAAGCCACAACTTTGTATTAGCATAACAGCAACTACCAAGATAATGCTACAGCAAATAGAAACAATACAGCATCTCTAAACTTTGCCAGTCCCTAATGTTTTTACTTTCATTTCTTGCTTCACTCCCAGCTGGCTTCAGTGTTAATTCTGAGAGGCTACTGGTTCTTCATTAAACTTTATTGGGTTATCATTCAGTTTGGCCAGTTCTGCTTTATTGGGCAGCATTAGTAAAATCACTGCTCAATCTTCTCTATCTCTTCTCTCTGCCCTCCACTCAGTATACCCTTCTGCTGTGGAGGATTATGGGTAATATGAGGGGGAGCTGGAGTCAATGACAGAGCCAGAGAATAAGGGAGAAGGACTGAGGGGAGAGGAGGAGGGAGAGTGGGAGGTTGTGGAGCAGAGTATCCTCACACGAGAGACTCATCCACCTTATTGATCTCCGCTAATGAAAAGTGAAACTAATGATCTGGAGGCAGCCAGAGAAAGGAGAGAGGGAAGACAAATTGCGACCCAACGTCTCTCACTGCCGCACCCCATGTAAATGGTTATGAATGAATAATTACAAGTTCTTTACCGAGAGTCAAAGGAACTTTACCCCGCTTCCCCTTCCTACCCTCCACCCTTTCAAAGTTAAGTTTGTCTTCCTCCAACCCCACTGTTCAAGCATCTAAGTAGTTTGATCAAGGCCTCAGGGATAGTAGAAGGGTATGACACACTAATGATTTAGGATGCATTGCTATACTGTACCCTCCATTTATTTGTGGTCTTTCTCAACTGTCTCCGTCAACGGGACAGTTATAAATCATGCAGTGCCTTGTGTCACCATCGCAGATTTTAGAGAAACAACAAATGTCGGTACATATAAGTGTTGTGTCGGCCGAAAGCTTCAATTCTTGTTAATAAAGCTGCATTGTCCAATTTACCGTAGCTATTACTGCGAGGAGCAGAGCTCCGAACAACAAAACACTTTTTCACCTCAATAGGTTTTATAAATTCACCTCTGAAGGTGAAATGTGCACTTGCATTTGAAATCTTGCTCTGATTTATCATCCAAAGGGTCCTAGAGATAACATGAAGTGTTGTTGTGTTAGATAAAATCATTTTCATGTCCTAAAAAGGTCCATATAGCATGCACGATCGATTTTGTATTCCCACTCGTTCAATTTGCAAACAAAGGAATCTGTGAAAATCGCATTTGTATGTATTCACCAGAGATCCTAGAACGTAATGAGACTTCACTATATCATTAGGGCTGTAGTTTATCCTACAGGACACCATATTTGGTCAGCGAGCGATCTCCTCATGGCACGCCGATGATGCGGGCGGTCTTAACATGAACGACTCTAACTTTGTCAAATAAGCACCAATCGGGGTCAAACAAACCATGCATCTGTCATAAAATGTAGCTACTAACCTTGTACGACTGCATGCCTTTTCATTTTGGACAGAAATTATATGAATATTCAGAGTTATGAAGTTATGAAAACGTGTTGTTTTAAAAATGTTGAACTTATAATATGGCTACTAATAATGGAAAAGCTAAATCAAAGTCCAAGTATTCAGATTTGACAATATTCTTGCAGAAAAACTGTAATATGAATGTGAATGTCTCCTTCACGATTTGCCAAAATGTACCTGGATGTCACACTAAATGTCATGTAGCTCGCTCATACTTCAAGTTATTCGTCTGAAACGTCTGAAACGTTGGACATATGCTGCTGCCATCTTTTGGACTCCATCGGAATTACAACCAGGGTGATGGCTGGAACTGGGTCCTTTCTGCTGCATTTCAAAGTTGGTGGTAGAAAAAAACATGTTGGTTTTTTCTATGAATTTTCTTTTACCAGATCTATCGTGTTATATTCTCCTACATTCGATTCACATTTCCACAAACTTCAAAGTGTTTCCATTCAAATGGTACCAAGAATATGCATATCCTTGCATCAGGGCCTGAGCTACAGGCAGTTAGATTTGGATTAGATTTGTCATTTAGGCCAACATAAAAAAAGTGGGGCTATCCCTAAATTAATTCAATCTTGATGATAGTGTTGCTTTGGGGCTTGCTCAACATTGAATTTAACTAAAGCATCATTTTCCTGTGCAGTACACTACTGCAACTGTTGATACATGACCAATAGTATGTGGACGCTGGACTTGCTTCCATTCAGCCACGAGATCATTAGTGAGGTCGGACGATTAGGTCTGGCTCATAGTCTGCGTATGAATTCATCCCAAAGGAGTTCGAGGGGGTTGAGGTCAGGGCTCTGTGCAGGCCAGTCAAGTTCTTCCACACCAATCTCGACAAACCATTTCTGTTTGGAACTCGCTTTCTGCACGGGGGTATAGTCATGCTGAAAAAAGGGACCAAACTGTTGCCACAAAGTGTGCAGTAGCGTTAAGATTTCCCTTCACTGAAACTGAGGGGCGTAGCCAAACCATGAAAAACAGCCCAAGACCATTCTTCCTCCTCCACCAAATTTTACAGTTGACACTGTGCATTCGGGCAGATAGAGTTCTCCTGGCTTCCACCAAACCTAGATTTGTCCGTCGGACTGCCAGATGGTGAAGCTTGATTCCACTGCTCCAGAGTCTTAACGGCGGCGAGCTTTACACCACTCCAGCCAACGCTTGGAATTGTGCATGGTGATCTTAAGCTTGTGTGCGGCTGCTTGGCCCTTTTCATGAAGCTCCCGATAAACAGTTCTTCCAGATGCAGTGCTTCCAGAGGCAGTTTGGAACTTGGTAGTGAGTGTTGCAACCGAGGACAGACGGTTTTCACATGCTACGCCCTTCAGCACTTGACGGTCCCACTCTGTGAGCTTGTGTATATATAGTGTACGTTTTTAACCCACGTATGTTGAGCTGCAGTCACATTCACGACAATGTAAAGATGGCTCCTAAAAGGAAAGAGCTGTTTAAGCCCCATTAAAATGAATAATCATCAATAAACGAGGGGAGCCATTTGTCTCTATTCCTCTTTGGCTAGTTGAGGGTGAAACACTTATCATCCTTTCTCATAAGCCCCGCCATAAGATGTTGTTTAGTCCCCTGCTTAGCTGGCTGACTCCTGAATACATTGTGAAGGAGGGCCCCCAGGCAGTCACACATGCAAGGCAATGGAATAAATATATGCAAGCCCCGTGTCACTGCAAACTCTAAGCTGTCAATTACCCGCCAGTGGTGACAGAGTGTGTCTATCCACTCGGAAGACAGTGACTGTCCGTCCACAGAGTGGAACAGTCTCCCTTCTCTCTTACCTGACTGTCAAATGAATCTAAAAACATTCCCCTACTCTCTCTCTCATCAGCCAATATATGTTCCATGTCTACTGTTTTTTACATCAAAGGGAACTGTTTTCTTTATGATTTTGCTATTTACAGAAGAAAAAAAAGATTTGGGGTGCTTTTTTGTCACGCGATATTCTCACATAAGATTGGTACTGTGTCCATTTGTTCATTTATTACAGAAAGGCTTACAATTCTAGTCTTACAGGCAATTACCAGTACATTGAATTCATAATCCTGAATCCTGATGTTCCAATAAAAAATCCTTGAAATACCCAGCAAAAAGTTAAAGGATACACAGTCTCTAACCTGACCTTACTCCTGTTTAAACATTAGCAAAACATTTGTGGGGGAGTTTGGACTGTCTTAATTGAGTAGCATTAGGAGTAAAAAGTAAGCTTATCAAATAAATGCGGTATGAGGAAAACACCATAGAGGAATGAAAAGGGTCATCAATAATGTAACGAGGCATCAACTTCCCTACCCAGAAACGTATCCCCTCTGGAAAATTGTCTTTCAACTTTGAACCCCATACCTGATTGCAATCATGGGATCCAGGTTGCAGCCATGGAGGCCAAGAGGCTTGAGGTTTGGTGAATTAGGCATGAAGGTCAAGAGTGATCTAGGGGTTATGGTCTGGGGGTAGTCCTGAGGCTAATTATATCCCCTTCAGCAAGGTAGCAGGCATCCAAACCAATACCTCAATGTGTTAACCTGAGGTAGGAAAGAAGGGGGAGGAATGGGCTCTCTGGAATAAGGTCTCTCCCCTTAAACAGATCTGTGAGACCAGGTAATCCTTTGTAAGAGAAATGTGCACCATTTCCCATTTAGCGATGGAGAAAAAGTTGCTGCTTTTTTATAGAGTAGACCAACACTGAATGATGAGGACTGCTGTTGACTCTAATGTGACTTTTAGAGAGCTCATTGACATTCATCCTCTGACAAGTATTCTAATGAACCTTCATTCCTTATCAATCGCTTATGTTGATCGCTTTCCTTTGTTGTTCCTTCCCGTTCCTCGCTAGGTCTTGCTTTTTAATGCCGTAGCCCTCTGTGATCACAACATTTGATGCACTCCAAGATGAAAAACTACATTTAAGGCATGCAAAGTAATGCCACTAGGCCCTAATACATTCATAAGTATTCTCTGGGAATTTATGTTTTGATACTACCCATTAGGAAGTATTTACATTGCTGCAGATTAACTCCACAGAAAATACGAGGGCCAGATCTGTCCTCTGTTTTTCATTTGCTGTCAAGATAATTATTAATTAGATTCACACTGCTACGGGAAGATCAAGTTTCCTTAGCATGGAATTAATAACGGTGTCCCAGCCACTCTTCTGCCCTTGTTTGTAACTTTAGAGAGCATCCAGAGGCACACTGATTATTCATTTTTAATTACAAGAGTGCAAGATGTGAGATCTGACAAAACACTTCCTTAAAATTGGCTAAACATTTGTCTTTGGAGCAGCCAAAGACAAGGAAGGGCACTCAGCTGTGTTGAATTCAGAGGCAAAAATCTAATTTTCCAAGAAAGCTTGTTGATTATAATTCTCTAGCTGGTCTAGCCTTGCGCAGTGCCAGGGGTCATGGTGTGCCTCGCAGCACAACGCTGGAATGGGGGTAATCTAGTTATATCTAACTATGCACAGATAGTTTGCTTCCCAGTGTCCTCTTTTTACTGCTTGGAGCTAACATCTAGTCTTATGTCTAGTTTTTCTTCCTGTGGTGAAATTGATTGTCTGTTCAACATGACCCTTTGTTATTTTTACTTTACAATCCACCTCATCCTCATTCCTTTGTCCTCTGAAAAATAGACTTACTTGACTTTCACACACCTTGGAGAGTGTAGGTCATCCACTAGATTTTTCCAATAGTGGTGGAGCAAACAATGCTGCTCTGCACTGCAGGGTCTTCTTAGCATGACATCTGATTAAGAAGTACTCTCTCTACTGAACTGCATCTAATGTCAACTTCGAAATTCTTCCGTCATAAGTTTATTCTATTACATTGCAATTTTTTAAAACTTTAAAGCAGTGATAGACAAAGGGGGAAAAAATGCAATCATTTAATGAAAAAGTGTCCCTCAACTGTAGTTGTTGAAGGTAAAACTGAATTTTGTCTCGCTCAAGGAACTCTATTGAAATCTTGACACTAAACCGAAGGGCAGCTTTGTGAGGAACATTGTGTTTTTAACTAGACACAAACAAGAAGCTGTAATTGTCCCTAGGTCTCATTTAGTTCAAACCACTGAATCCCACTTATGATTTATGGAATCATGCGTTTCAAAATAGATGCACTATATGAAAATAGAAAGGACACAAAGTATATGCCTTATTGAAGAAGCACAAGGGGGAGAATGCAAGTTGATTGGTTTCCAGTAACAGTCACGACGGGAGCAGTATTTCCATCGGCAACACTTTTACCGTTCCAACTAATTAATGGAAGTGGTTTTATGCATTCCCCAGCTCTCTCTTTCTCCCTTTTTCTCTCTCTCTCTCTCTCTGAATGTTGCTCCTTGACTGTGCATGCCAAAATTGTAAAGTCTTGAAAGAAAATGTTGAAACACCTCATTAAGCAGTTTAAGTGTGCTAGTTTTCTGTATGTAACCAATTTATCTCTCACATAAGTCAATTTGGCTCTAGCCAAGAATGTCCACTGAAGTAGGGCCAGATCAGAACCCCTGATCAGCAGTCATTTTGTTAGAAATATGGCTCTTCCATTTTTATCTTGCGAACACTACCCTGATTTACATTAAAGTACATTACTGAGATCTAAGATAAAGAGAACATCTATAATATCACAGACTCTATGAACAGCTGTATGTTAATACCCAACAGATTGCATGTAAGACATGGTTTGAGTGTTTTAAAAGGGAGGGGTACTTTTAAACACACACACAGCTGTGTTTTGAAATCTTTTCAAAATCAATATGTCATGTTCAGTAATAAATGATCATAACAAAAACGATTATTGACTTAAACAAATCTAGAACTGGAAGAGATGAGAGCTTGATTGACACTCTATAAGGAACAATCCATTTCGATAACATTTAATGTGAAGGTATATATTAACAGGAGTCTGTTTTTACATTTCATGCAAAATGACAGCCACATTGCTACAGAAACGAACACACACACACAAACACGGCAATGTCAGTGCCCTCCCAATCTGTTGAGAGCAACTTTAGCGCTACACATCGCTGCTCTGTGACGGAGCCATCTCTGCACGCTGCTGACAGCTCTGGCATCTCACCACTCCTCCCATGTCTCCAGAAAACCTCCTCATCCCTTCCTTCACTCTCCCTCTGTTGGTCAGCATACACACACCTACACCACCTACACCACCCACCCACCCACCCACCCACCCACCCACACACACACACACACACACACACACACACACACACACACACACACACACACACACACACACACACACACACACACACACACACACACACACACACACACACACAGTCATATCGTCATACCTCACATTAATCTCTCTATCACTGATCATCTAACACAGCCAGTATTAGCAGAGTGGGAGAGATAGAGACAGTCTGTGTGAGCCAAGATCTTGTGACCTACAAACAGGTGTATGGTGACAGCACTTGAAGAGGCCTGTGATTTGGGCCAGTGAGCCACGTATGTCTCTTGTCTTCCACCTACGATGGATCGTTCTTTTCGCCCTTCTCTTTTGTGATCTATCTATCACAACCTCTGCAAGCTGCCAGGGCGCCGTCGAATTGGGGTGACAGGTGTCTGGTGCGAGCATTCTGCCGAAACCGGCGGGGCGAGCCGACCCATTGTTGTTCCAGACATGTCGGCAGAAGCCCAGCACTGTGCACACTGCGTTTCCAGACACTGTCGGCAAAATCCCAGCACTGTGCACATTGCATTTCCAGACACTGTCGGCAGAATCCCAGCACTGTGTACACTGCATTTCCAGACACTGTCGGCAGAATCCCAGCACTGTGCACACTGCATTTCCAGACACTGTCGGCAGAAGCCCAGCACTGTGTACACTGCATTTCCAGACACTGTCGGCAGAATCCCAGCACTGTGCACACTGCATTTCCAGACACCGTCGGCAGAATCCCAGCACTGTGTACACTGCATTTCCAGACACTGTCAGCAGAATCCCAGCACTGTGTACACTGCATTTCCAGACACTGTCGGCAGAATCCCAGCACTGTGTACACTGCATTTCCAGACACTGTCGGCAGAAGCCCAGCACTGTGCACACTGCATTTCCAGACACCGTCGGCAGAAGCCCAGCACTATGCACACTGCATTTCCAGACACTGTCGGTAGAAGCCCAGCACTGTGCACACTGCATTTCCAGACACCGTCGGCAGAAGCCCAGCACTGTGCACACTGCGTTTCCAGACACTGTCGGCAAAATCCCAGCACTGTGCACATTGCATTTCCAGACACTGTCGGCAGAATCCCAGCACTGTGTACACTGCATTTCCAGACACTGTCGGCAGAATCCCAGCACTGTGCACACTGCATTTCCAGACACTGTCGGCAGAAGCCCAGCACTGTGCACACTGCATTTCCAGACACGGTCGGCAGAATCCCAGCACTGTGCACACTGCATTTCCAGACACCGTCGGCAGAAGCCCAGCACTGTGTACACTGCATTTCCAGACACTGTCGGCAGAATCCCAGCACTGTGCACACTGCATTTCCAGACACCGTCGGCAGAATCCCAGCACTGTGTACACTGCATTTCCAGACACTGTCAGCAGAATCCCAGCACTGTGTACACTGCATTTCCAGACACTGTCGGCAGAATCCCAGCACTGTGTACACTGCATTTCCAGACACTGTCGGCAGAAGCCCAGCACTGTGCACACTGCATTTCCAGACACCGTCGGCAGAAGCCCAGCACTATGCACACTGCATTTCCAGACACTGTCGGTAGAAGCCCAGCACTGTGCACACTGCATTTCCAGACACCGTCGGCAGAAGCCCAGCACTATGCACACTGCATTTCCAGACATGTCGGCAGAAGCCCAGCACTGTGCACACTGCATTTCCAGACACCGTCGGCAGAAGCCCAGCACTATGCACATTGCATTTCCAGACACTGTCGGCAGAAGCCCAGCACTGTGCACACTGCATTTCCAGACACCGTCGGCAGAAGCCCAGCACTATGCACACTGCATTTCCAGACACTGTCGGCAGAAGCCCAGCACTATGCACACTGCATTTCCAGACATGTCGGCAGAATCCCAGCACTGTGTACACTGCATTTCCAGACACTGTCGGCAGAAGCCCAGCACTGTGCACACTGCATTTCCAGACACCGTCGGCAGAAGCCCAGCACTATGCACACTGCATTTCCAGACACTGTCGGCAGAAGCCCAGCACTGTGCACACTGCATTTCCAGACACCGTCGGCAGAAGCCCAGCACTGTGCACACTGCATTTCCAGACACCGTCGGCAGAAGCCCAGCACTATGCACACTGCATTTCCAGACATGTCGGCAGAAGCCCAGCACTATGCACACTGCATTTCCAGACATGTCGGCAGAAGCCCAGCACTGTGCAAACTGCATTTCCAGACACCGTCGGCAGAAGCCCAGCACTATGCACACTGCATTTCCAGACATGTCGGCAGAAGCCCAGCACTGTGCACACTGCATTTCCAGACACTGTCGGCAGAAGCCCAGCACTATGCACACTGCATTTCCAGACACCCCACTCCGCCCCCTCCCCATCTCAGAGCTCTTCTGAGGTTACCCCTCTCAATCACCCACCTCCAAATTGCCTTTTGAACCCACTCTCCTGTTCCTGGAAGGCTGTGTGTAGGACTATAGGCTGTTTGGAGAATGTTCCTCAGCCTGGCTTTGGTTGTTTATGACTCAGGTTGTCCGCCATCAGCAGAGCCCCAATGGTAATAGACTGGCTTTACTTCTCTTCCAGTTCTGGCGCCGTCAGGGTGTTTTCTCAGACCAGGCTAATCCCAGAGGTTCTGAGGTATTGAAATGTCTCCCAGGACACAGGGCAGGTTTATACTCTAGGTTTATTCGGACAAGCCCTGCCTATAACAGACTTACTGTCACACATGGTTGGGTTAATTACAAATCCATATGCCTTTGTCTCATTTATAGATATCTTTGATTATACACTAAAAATAAATGAGCTCACTAAAACACAATCAATCCGACCTGCCCTCTTCTCCCCAGCCTGCTCTGAGTTTTATGGTAAAACATGGCTCTGAGATCTGGGTTGGGCAAAAACCTGAAACAAACCATAGTGCTATCTCTCTCAGGAAGGGGCGATGCAATTCCATTAAACTCCATTGCTCCTTTAATGAACTTCTTATCTGAGGCAGAGGGCTGGGCTAATGCAAGTTGTGACAGATTGTGTGCCCCCTCAAAACCCCCATCACCTAGTAGTCTCACTCCCTGAAAAAGGTTGCTTGGAGCATAAATATGAGAAATTAACTGGTACACCTGTGATGGCCCAGGTGACAGACAGGCACATCATAATCATCCAGATAACCATTGAAGGTGAGAAAAAGTAATAAGCAAGGTACATTTAGAGGTAAAATGTTAATACATGCCTGAGATCCCTCCTCCAGAGCAGGAAGGAAAAACAGGGAAACTAGCAGTATGAGCCAAGTAAGAGGAGAACACATACTATAGAACTAATCTCCTATTGATTAATCTACTCCTTTGAAGAAAACCCACAGAATCTCTCTTCCACGTCATATCTCAGACAACAAGAGGATGTTTTGCCCTCAAATCTAGGAGTTGAGAAACTATTGAGCAGTGTGTATGTTTGTATGAGTGTGGAAGTGTGTGGTGTTAGATTGCATTATACTCTCCCAGAGTGAAGTGGGGAAAGAGGAAGTATTTCAGCAAGCCAGCTGGTAATTAAAGAGGCGCAATCAATCCGAGCCGCTGACCGGCTCGTGAGAAATCCATCACGGGGCCGCAGTAAAGCGCTAATTTGGAACCATTAGGGGCTGCCGAGTTTGCAAACAGGACTGTAATGATGATGACTGGCGTGGTTCGAGGCCTTTGTGCGGCTGTCAGACTGGCCCACAAGAGGGACGGTTGTGGAGAGATGGCTTAACAGCAACCCAGTATGGAGAGAGAGAGAGGGAACTGGAATTGCACTTCTTTTTGTAACTATTCTGGCTGTTAGACTGTGACTTACAATAGGCTACTCTTTACTGTTGCTTTACTGTCCACTGTAGCAGGTCCACTGTGGAATGTACAAATGTAGATCTATGGCTTGTGAGGTAGAGCGGTTGAGGTAAACTACCTGCCCATTGTTTGGTCATGCAGTGCTTACAGTACATCTGAGTTAGCCTTTGTTTTGTGAGGGGATTGCCCCTACGTCCCTAAAAGGGAAACCGAAAGTGGGAGATGGAGGAGTGCAGATGGAGAGCATGCCACCTGTGCCAATGACTTAGCAAAGAGATTACACTGGCTCTCATTCTACTCAGAGATCCTCGGTGTCATCCCTGTGACAGATATCACACACATGGAGGAAATGAAAAAAGTCCTGTCGGAGGCAGCCAAGCCAGTCTTTCACCCTGTTTGTCTGTTTTCCATCCACCCATGACACATCACCGCCTGTCTCCCAGAGCAGAGCACACGGCCTGAAAGCATAACGACAATCTGTGCGCCTTGCCATGGACCTCAGCGTATGGAGATTACCATGCATTAAATGTTAACCTTCACTACAGCGGCACTCAGATAAACTATTATTAACTTTACAGGTCAAGATGGGTCAATAATATCTCTAGGAGAGGGGTTGAAAGTAGCCTTTAAATTATTAGTGGCATCACATCACTTCCTGGCTGTACTGTACCTACTGGGCACAGTCATCAATTCAATGTCTGTTCAATGTCTACGATGGTCCAACATAACTTTATTGAATTGACGTGGAAACAACAATGATTCAAGCAGTGTGTGCCCAGTGGGTAGCTGGTTTCTGGAAGCCTTGAGCTGTCATGTTCTGTTTTAGAAAGTCAACACATTTTACCTGGATTAGTTCACAGCCATTGCTCTTCCTTGATGGCCTGGTATTGTGACTGGAGTGGTGACAGTCAATACCAGCCTGAATCCACAACCCACTTACTCCATCTTTAATATGCATCTCTGTGCTGTCATCAGTCACATAATGTTAGGCTCTCAGAGAGCTCCAAATGGAGCAGTTTTTCTATTCAATTTGCCCCTTCAGAAGATGGAAGCTATGCATACCTCAAACAACCTGACAGTTAGTTAATGTTTCAGCAGCATTGAGTGAGCGCTGACAGCAAACCAATAACACCAGATCTCTAGAAGCATCTCTCCATCTCTGTTGCTCACTATTTCATATTTTCATAAACCAATGAGAGGGTTGATATGGCTTCTCTCATTCTGGTGACAAAGAGAAGGAACAAGCTTGTTTCCAATCTTAAACCACAATATTACCATACTACAATATACTGTATATCCATTTGTTCAGTTACGTAAATATCTTCGTATTCTAAATAAGACCTAGTATTTCTATCTTCCACCAACTTGTGTAACTTCAAATCGTGAAGAACACCAGATCAAAAGGACATATACTAACCACAGTATTTTCTGTTCAAACAAAACGTTTCACACTATATCACTGTTGTTTCCAGAGCCATTTGACGAGGCAGGAATGTGTCTCTGGGTCTGGTCTAGAAACAGGTTGGAGAATCACCTGGGAGCTGAGTCACAAGGCTTAGTCGGACTGAACTGGCAAAGCAGAAAAGCAGCCCTATTCCCAACGCTCCCCTGCTGCAAAATCTCACACTTTGTCATAGTGTGTCACCGGTACTATACAGCCCTGACTTTTTAATTGCTTGTCCTAAGGAAGGAGGATGTGGGTGGAAACAGGGGAAAGCATCAGTTATATTTAGTCTGCAGTTTTCATTCCTTTCATAACCAAAAAATACAATTAACTAGAGGCAGTAAAAATAACCTGTATGAGCTTCCTTCCTGAGTTTGGATGTTACAGCAGCTCTATTTTATGTCAGACGGTGACACAGTCCTTGTTGATCATCCATAGGTCTGCTATGAGTCCCTCAGGATTTTAACGAGGCATGGCTCCCTGTTCCTATTTTACTTAACTAGGCAAGTCAGTTGAGAACCAATTCTTATTTACAATGACGGCCCACCCCGGCCAACCCCTAACCCAGACGGCGCTGGGCCAGTTGTGCGCCGCCCTATGGGACTCCCATCACAGCCCGTTGTGATACAGCCTGGAATCAAACCAGGGTCTGTAGTGACACCTCTAGCACTGAGATGCAGTGCCTTAGACAGCTGCCCCACTCAGGAGCCCTTTAAATGTTCCTGGGGAATGGCTGAAAGTGTAGATCCTGTTGAAAGTGAGTAGTTTAGTACTGTAAGTCATGAATGGAAGATCAACCATCAAAGTGATCCTCTGGAACTTTTGTATAATTTCAGCCAGTAGTGCTCATGAGCCAAAACAGGTCCCCATTGTTTGTGTAATACAGTAAGTCATCCAATTCTGTGTAGCTTCATCCATTTCGTATTATATGTTACGCCCTGTAATTTGTATTTATATATATTGTTTTAATACAATTTGTACAATATGTTATGCATTTGTTGTGCTTAAGATCCCTGACTGCATCTTTAACCTTTAGCATTCAATGAGTCAGTGACAAAGCAGAACAGGAATATGTCCCCTTTCAACAACAACAAAATGTATAACTGTGTTGTTGTATGTATAGGCAATCGAACCTTTCACTAGAATTGACAGATTGCTAGGGAATTGCGGTCAGTCGTCATCTCATAAGCAGAAAAGAGACAGATAGAGGAAGAGAGTGGTGGATGACTGCAAAATGCAGATCCGTGAATTGGGCTCCCGAGTGGCGCAGCGGTCTAAGTCACTGCATCTCAGTGCTAGAGGCGTCACTACAGATCCAGGCTGTATCACAACCAGTCTTGATTGGGAGTCTCAGAGGGCAGCGCACAACTGGCCCAGCGTCGTCCAGGTTTGGCCGGTGTAGGCCATCATTGTAAATAAGAACTTGTTCTGAACTGGCTTAAATAAAAAGAAATAGGCCATTATCCATAAAACAATTCAACAGTGTATCCATAGCTCACCTTTTTCATTCCAAGCCTTGGCTGTTTGACAGAAGAACCCCGCCCACCTTCTCTCTCCGACCCTCTCACTCTCACAGGCAAATATGCCAGCTGCTCGCAGCCTTTGATTTCATCATGCCCCAGATCTGCACTGTAATGAGCGTGCAGGCCAATCAATAATTCACTGGAGTTTGAATAATAACAGGGTGATCAGCATGTGTGTAAAAAGAGGCGTGTAATCAGTGCCATTCAGGGGCCTGCATTCTGCATTCATCCACCACTCTCTTCCTCTATCTATCTATTACCGCTTATGAGATGATGACTTGACTGCCATTCCCTGGCAATCTGTCAATCCTAGTCAAAGTTTTGATTGCTTCAATTGCCTTTATGTACGGACAAGTCATGATTAAAATGCACCGGTGTCTGTATCATCCATTCACATTGTCAGTAACAGCACAAAGCTGAACTGTGCTTTGGATTTCTTAGGGCTCTTATTCAGAGTCTATTGTTGGCTATACTCCAGACATATGATGTGACCAAAGTCTGCCCAATACGGCTCTGACATCTCTGCATCAGTGACCATGGACACCAGAGATTTCAATCTCACAGGAGAGAAAATGGACAAAAGAAACTGAAACCCCTCACCTCACCTGTCATTCATAAAGCTATATTGTATTTGAAGTAATCTCCCTGTCCTTGGCTCACACAGGTATTACTCAAAAAGTGAGAACAAGCCGTTTTACACAGTCCCACAGATATTATATGAACCTTCTTATGTCCAAGACACATCTTCTATCAATCCAATGGATGAGTCTGAGGTTTGATCAAATACCTTCATCATTGAAAAGAATAACACTCTGGCTTGAAGAAACAGTTGTTGTTGTATACAAGTATATGCCATTACATGTTTATAACGTAGCTACAACACAATGCCTTTCTGTTTTCCCTCCAGTGCCTCCTGAGGACCCAGTGATCAGTGGTGGTCCGGTGGTGAGCCTGAGAGCAGGAGATCCCCTAAACCTGACCTGCCACGCTGACAACGCCAAGCCAGCCGCATCCATCATCTGGATCCGCAATGGAGAGGTCCTCAATGGAGCCATGTACTCCAAGGTAAGCATCGAGGTGTGTAATACACAGTTTGTTTTTTAAGGGTGGAGGGAGGGCTGGGGCTTTTGAGGGGGGAGTGGTTAAACACTTACCCATTCCCATAGGTAGAAAGCAAAAGCCCTCAAACACTATTTCTTCCATGTAATAGGTTAAATCACTCATCAAATTCCAGTTGATGCTAGTCAATCCTTCCCTTGAAATTTGTTGTGAATAGCCACTTTAAGAGCACTAGCCGTCTGTAACAGGTGATTTCTTGTGCCATCTGTAAACTGTGCCTCAGCATTCAGCCTAGATTGATTGGAATAAAATCCCCCGAAAATACAGTGTCTTCTCTGGGATGTCTAAAGGATGTTTGTCCTCTTTGCCCAGCTAATGCCTCTACTCAAACAAGCAGATGGTGAGCAATAAGAATGCAAGTCGGTGACTCTCCAGCACCTTTGCTGTCTCCTAGGTGCCATGCTTCTCTCTTTTCAGTAGCAGGGTCCATAAAGAGATCTGTTCGGTAACTTCTCTATTGGAGAAGCCGTCCCTGATCTGTGGTATTCAGAGAAGATGCTCTGTCAACCAACTCTAGCCTTCAACTCAACCGTCACCGCACACAATGCCACACCAGACTGCCAGCTGGCCCCTCTGGCAAGTCAATGACACTAACCCGCGGGCTGAACATGTAATCAATGTCACTATCTGAATTTCCATATAAACAAGGAGAGCGAGCGGGCACCAACTCTCTCTCCACTGTCTCATCCCGTTATCGGCTTTTTTCAAAGAGCAGATAAATGCCATTGATTGGGCTGGGATACGGCACAAGCCCAATTGAATAAAACAAGGTGCCGTTTGCTAATAGTAACGGGGATAGCGTGCTTTCTACATACTCTTCCTCTTTCTGAAACAGCAGCAGCAGTGATGTGGGGACATTGTAGCCCAGCTGATGGATGGCAGCAGCAGCTCAGCCATGCAGTCTCTAGCCACAGCATTCTCCTAATATCATTACCATTAAAAATAAATGTGTTCAATTAAAAGTGAATGATTGTCTCATGAGAAATGTAGCTTTTGAGAGGATAATTGGCTGTCCTGCCCCACCTCGACCCTCGCCTCGCTCCACACCCCACAGATGATGGGAGGTAATAAGGCCAGATGCGCCAGAGTAAGAAGGTAGTTTCCTGATGCATGGCTTCCTCTACTCTACAAGAATGGCTTTGACCCCTATAGGTCTCAGAATGACCTCCCTCAAAATCCTAATGGATCAGTTATCTGCCATTTATCTTTAAGTAAGTTGTTACTTTGTGATAAGTACTTGGACCTGGTATGGTCTGACTGTATGAAGCAGTCATTCAAAAGATCTGGTTATACTGCATGTGAATGGCATTGAGTATGGGCTTGACCTGGTACCTATGGATGAGGATTGTTATACTCATTGCATACTGTACATTGTGAGGAGTCCCAGTACAAGCTTCAGATGATTGAAAATCTGAATTTGAGAACAAGGGAGAATATCCAAATCCTAACCGTCTCATATTCAGTTCCATTCCACGGGGGACTAAAAGTAGGAAAATGAATGCACTCACTACTGTAAGTCAAATTGGATAAGGGTGTCTGCTAAATGACTAAAATGTATCATGTAAATGTAAACCCAAACCACATTTCAGTCAGCTCCTTATGGATGGACTGATGAAAAATTGTAAGTGGTGTCATCATAGTAACTTCCACAGGGCTGAGGGAATTCATTATTCTGTGAGAGCATTCAAATGCATGACACCAGAAAAGAAGTTCTGCTTATCGTCCCTCTCTTCCTCCACAGATAAGTTTCCCTGCTCATTCCTCCCCTACTCCCCCACAAACTTTCAAAGACGCTTCTTTATCTGTCTCTCGATTTCATTATTTTCCTCCCAACCTTCATCTCAGCAAAGTTTTCTGTATAATTAGAGAGATTTTCTTTTAACCCTCCTGTTGTGTTCGTTTCATGTTAATAAATCCTGTGTTCCCGGTCCAAAATGACCGCCCCATTTTAGCTGATTATAAATCCATAATAATACATGTATTATAACCTAATGTTGTGTTAGATCTTCTTATCAACTTAAGTTATTGTGAACATAACAAGTTTTGAACTTATATTTGCTATTTATGGCCTGTAGCTTATACAACTTGTTTGTGAGTTTAAAAAAAAGCATAATGTATGGATTATTTTGACTATAACAAATACTCAGATGAAACATATTGTGCTATTTATCACAGACAACTTTGTGTCAAAGTGTAACAAGGACTCGCTCCTCACCAGTGTCATGATCAAAGATATGATCAAGAGCCTCAGATACTGTATTTTTGTTCATTGTGCTGCCACAGAATGAATTGTGAGCAAGACCTCAAAAAAGCATTATATGCCAAAGCTGCAAGAAAAGTTCTACATATTATTGAAACAATGTTGCGATTGTTTGTGAGAATTCCAACAGGTGTGGCTCCCGTGGGGGAAAAGTTCCCATGAGGATTGCCATGGAAGCCAAGAAGGGGAGTGAGGTTTGTGTGTGTGTGTGTGTGTGTGTGTGTGTGTGTGTGTGTGTGTGTGTGTGTGTGTGTGTGTGTGTGTGTGTGTGTGTGTGTGTGTGTGTGTGTGTGTGTGTGTGTGTGTGTGTGTGTGCGTGTGTGCGTGTGCCCTGGAACACACATGCATGTGGGGGGGTCTGGGAGAGGAACTGTGTCCATCTGATGACTGGGCTTGTGCCTGAACTCAATTTTATACACTAATTGTAGTCTCACTCATTCATTTCTAATTACCAGTCATTTTTGACCGGGAACATCACAGGCGTACAAAAGTTAAATAAAACACCCAAAATGTAATGAAAATCATCAACATTTATATGGTGTATTCAGATACCCTGTGTGGACAAAGTCATGGAACCTTATGACAGTCAGATTAAATTAACTACATTTTTCAGAGAGAAAACTTGTAAATCGGTCCAATTCGAGTGGAACACAGCAGGAGGTTAGTAGTAATGCTCAATACCAAGTGAGGCTGTGGGAAATCATCCCGGGAAAAAGTAACTGATTAATTTTAAAGAGTGTATAAAACATGTCACATTTTTCATACTCAAGAGACAGGTAGAGTTCCCAGTACTTTCCCTGCATAATAATCTATAGTATCCCTTACTTTCCCTGCATAATAATCTATAGTTCCCAGTACTTTCCCTGCATAATAATCTATTGTACCCCTTACTTTCCCTGCATAATAATATATCGTTCCCCTTACTTTCCCTGCATAATAATCTATAGTACCCCTTACTTTCCCTGCATAATAATCTATAGTACCCCTTACTTTCCCTGCATAATAATCTAGAGTACCCCTTACTTTCCCTGTATAATAATCTATAGTACCCCTTACTTTCCCTGCATAATAATCTATAGTACCCCTTACTTTCCCTGCATAATAATCTATAATACCCCTTACTTTCCCTGCATAATAATCTATAGTTCCCAGTACCTTCCCTGTATAATAATCTATAGTACCCCTTACTTTCCCTGCATAATAATCTATAGTACCCCTTACTTTCCCTGCATAATAATCTATAGTACCCCTTACTTTCCTTGCATAGTAATCTATAGTACTGTAACGGCTCTCTTCTATCTCCTCCTCTGACGAAGAGGTGGAACAAGGATCATACCAAAATGCAACGTAATGATGATTCATGATATATATTAATAAAGAAAAAACTATACATGCAGAAACTACAAAAAAATCAAATGAAATAATGAAAACCGAAACAGCCCTATCTGGTACATGTCAGGACCCGGTTACGAACACGGGTCTCTGGAGTGAGAAACAGTCACTTAACCAACTGAGCCAAGAATAGTCGGCAGAACCCAGAAGATGAGGCAGACACAGCAGTACTTGAGACGGTGTATTTAATGAAGTAAAAAGTGAAGTTCTTCAGGAAAACATGTAACTCCACAACCTCAAAAGGAATCCTACAAGAACAAAGGTAATCCTCCAAGACAAAAAAGGTAAATCCACAAGGTGGAAGGTAAAGCACAAAAAGCATCAAAAGATACTCAAAAAACAAACAAACAAGTACAAAAAAACAGATTTCCACAAGAGAGTCCACCGGGATCAACAAGAGTTCTCAGAGTACTAGGGCTGGGTGCTAACATACAAACACAGAGCAAAGAACAGAGGAAAACAAAGGGTTTAAATACAATCAGGGGAAACGAGGCACAGGTGCAAATAATAATGGGGATCAAGGGAAAACAAAAGGTCAAAACGCACAATGGGGGCTTCTAGTGACCAAAAACCGGAACAACCCTGGCCAAATCCTGACAGAATCCCCCCCCTAGGAACGGCTCCTGACGTTCCTACCAGCTCTCTCAGGGTGGAGGGCCCTGAACTGACGAATGAGGTCAGGGTCCAGTATGTCTTTGGCAGGAACCCAGGAGCGCTCCTCGGGACCGTAGCCTTCCCAGTCCACCAGATACTGCCAGGACCGCTGCACCCGGCGGGAATCCAGTATCCGATGGACGGTATAAGCCGGCTGGCCTCCAATGACACGAGGCGGATGGGGAGGTCTGTCTGCCGGGACAAGGGGAGAAAAAACAACAGGTTTTAATAAGGAAATGTGAAACGTGGGATTAATCATAAGGGATCTGGGTAAGTGTAGGCGATAAGAAACTGGGTTAACTCTCCTGGCAACCTTAAAGGGACCAATGTATTTTTGGGACAGCTTGCGAGACTCCACCCGTAGTGGTAAGTCTCTTGTGGAGAGCCAGACTCTCTGGCCGGGGCGCAGGGTAGGCCCGGGACGGCGACGTCTGTTGGCTTGTTGTTGGTACCTCTGTGAGGAACGCATAAGATTAAGACGGGTCTTCATCCACATAAGCCGACAGCGTCTGACGAACTTCAAGGCTGAAGGCACTCTGACTTCTGCCTCCTGGTCCGGGAACAATGGAGGGGCATAGCCAAACTGACACTCGTGCGGGGACATACCAGTGGAGGAGGAGCGCAAGGTGTTGTGCGCGTATTCAGCCCAAACAATGAAGGACGACCATGTGGACGGATTGTTACGAGTCATACATCGGAGGGTGGTTTCCAGCTCTTGATTCATCCTCTCAGTTTGGCCGTTGGACTCCGGATGGTACCCTGAAGATAGACTGGCAGAAGCCCCCATGAGTTGGCAGAAGGCCTTCCAAAACCTAGAGGCGAACTGGGGACCTCTGTCAGAAACCATATCTTGAGGAATGCCGAAGACTCGGAACACATGATTAATTACCAACTCAGCCGTTTCCTTGGCAGAAGGTAACTTAGTCAGAGGGACGAACCTGGCCGCCTTTGAAAACCTGTCGATAATGACTAGGATAGTAGTATTGCCATGGGATGGAGGAAGGCCAGTAATGAAGTCCAACGAGATATGGGACCAGGGTCTGTGGGGAACAGGTAAAGGGTGAAGGAGTCCTTGTGGGTGGAGGTGAGAAGATTTGCCCTGGCAGCACACGGGGCAGGCATTGACGAAAGTGGCAACATCTTCTCTTATGGTAGGCCACCAGAACTTACGCTGGATGAACTCCAAGGTGCGACCTACGCCCGGGTGACAGGTGAGGCGAGAGGAGTGCCCCCACAGAAGGACCTGAGTCCTCACTGCCTTGGGGACAAACAACCGATTGGCAGGACCTCCTTTCGGGTCCGGTTCAATAGCTTGAGCTCGTCTCACGGTATCCTCAACTTGCCACGAGATCGGAGCCACGATCTTAGCAGCAGGAAGGACAGGCATGTCCGTGTCATCTCGAATGGCAGGAGCGTAGACTCGGGACAGGGCATCCGGTTATTCGACCCGGGCCGATAGGTGAGGATAAACTAGGATAAACTGGAATCGATTGAAGAAAAGAGACCATCTAGCTTGTCTAGAGTTCAACCGCTTCGCCTGCTGGATATACTCCAGATTTTTGTGGTCCGTAAGCACTTGAAACGGGTGAGAAGCCCCCTCGAGCCAGTGTCTCCATTCCTTCAATGCCATCTTAACCGCTAGGAGTTCACAATCCCCCACATCGTAGTTCCTCTCAGCCGGGGTAAGCCGGTGTGAGAAGAAAGCGCACGGATGAAGCTTCTTGTCTTCACCCCTCTGAGACAGGACAGCTCCAACACCAACCTCTGAGGCGTCTACCTCCACCACAAATGGTTCATCCGTAGTATCAGGATGGGAGCAGAGAGGACGCGCTGCTTGAGTCCTTGGAAGGCATCTCAGCTTCTATTCCCCGCAAAAACCTTGCATTGCCGCCCTTGGATAAAGTTGAGAGATGGGCTGCCACCAAGCTGAAGTTCTTGATGAACTTGCGGTAAACGTTAGTGAAGCCCAGGAAACGCTGAACTTCCTTAACGGATTTGGGGGTGGGCCAATCCGCTACCGCCCCTACCTTCCTGGGGTCCATTTGGACTCGACCGGGTTCCACTACAAATTCCAGGAATTGTACTCGGGATGAATGGAATTCACATTTTTCCGGCTTAACGTACAGATGGCTGTCTAGGAGGCGTTTGAGTACTTGTCTGACATGCTTAGTGTGTTCTTGAAGAGAGCTCGAAAAGATGAGGATGTCATCCAAGTAAACGAACACAAATATGTTAAGCATATCCCTAAGCACATCGTTTATGAGCGCTTGGAACACCGCTGGGGCGTTGGTCAGGCCGAAGGGCATCACCAAGTATTCATAGTGACCAGTAGGCGTGTTGAAAGCGGTCTTCCACTCGTCACCAGGTCTGATCCGCACAAGATGGTATGCGTTCCGCAGGTCAAGCTTAGTGAAAACAACTGCTTCCTGGAGCAGCTCGAAGGCTGTGGCCATAAGGGGTAGCGGGTAACGGTTTCGGACGGTTATGGCATTGAGTCCCCGGTAGTCGATGCAAGGACGTAATCCACCTTCTTTCTTGGCCACAAAGAAAAACCCTGCTCCCGCTGGGGAGGTGGATGGACACATGAGGCCTGCTTCCAGAGCGTCCTTGATGTAGGTATCCATAGCAGCTCGTTCGGGTGGAGATAGGGAAAAGATCCGACCCCTGGGAGGGCAAGTGCCCGGAAACAGTTCGATGGGGCAATCATAAGGTCTATGGGGTGGTAGCATGGTGGCCCTCTGTTTGCTAAATACCAGTTTGAGGTCATGGTAACACTCGGGAACTCGGGTCAGGTCGATGGATTCTAAAGACTCGGGAGTAGAACTCGGGGAATTCGGGAAAATACAAGTAGCTTGGCACGTAGGACCCCACTGCTTGATAGTGCCCACAGACCAGTCGGTGTGAGGGTTATGGCTGCGAAGCCAGGGGTATCCAAGGACGAGAGGGAACTCGGAACAGGAGATCAAATGAAAGTTCATCAATTCCTGGTGTTGTGAAACTGAAAGTCGCAAGGAGGTAGTGACATGAGTGACAAGTCCAGATCTCAAAGGGCTTCCATACAATGTAGTAACCCTCATTGGGTCACTTAGAGGTTCAGAGGGAACGCCATTCTCCTTCGCCCAGACACCATCCATGAAGTTACCTGCGGCTCCAGAGTCTACCAAGGCTTGAAGGTGAAGCTTGTGGTTGTCCCAGGAAAGGGTGACTGGAATGAGCAGACGGGAGTTGGACGGATGGGAGGAGGTTATGTTTCCCGTTACAGTTCCCCCCGGTCTGTACGGGACAGAGCGTTTCCCTGGAGCCCGGGACACGTGGAACGGAAATGGCCCGGTTTGCCGCAATATAGACAGCGTCGCTCCCTCATCCGGCAGTCTCTCTCAGCCTGGGAGATGCGTCCAATCTGCATGGGTTCCGGTGGAGCCAGCGAGGATAAAGGTGGGGACTCGGAGCTGAGACTGATAAGGGCTAGAGGTCTACGGTTGAGTTCTCTCTCTCTCAAACGCTGGTCAATGCGTGAGGCCAACTTGATCAGGGACTCGAGATTGTCCGGTGGTTCCCGAGTGGCCAGTTCATCTTGGATAGTGTCGGAAAGGCCTTTCAGAAAGCACACTGTGAGCGCCTCGTTGTTCCAGCCACTCGCTGCTGCCACCGTGCGGAACTGGATGGCATAGTCTGTCACGCTGCGCCGACCTTGGTGGAGAGTCAGGAGCTGTTTGGCTGAGTCAGGACCACTGCTTGGGCCTTGAAACACTCGTTTGAATTCCTCAGCAAAGGCAGAGTAGCTGGCACAGCAGGAACTATGGGCATCCCACACAGCAGTAGCCCAGGCCAGGGCTTTTTCCGACAGCAGGGTGATGATATATGCGATCTTATACCGGTCGGTGGGGAATGACGAGGGTTGCAGCTCAAAGGAGAGAGAACATTGGGTGAGAAACCCTTTACAAGCACTTTGATCTCCTGAGAACAGTTGGGGAGGTGGAAGACGAGGTTCAGCCAGAGGGTTAACTGCCATGGGTACGTGAATCTGAGGTACTGGGACAGGAACTGTTGCCGGGGTAAGTCGATCAGATATCTGCTTTATGGAAGTCAGCATCTCCAACAGAAGATGAGAATGTCTAGCCATTAAGGCCTCTTGCTGAACCAGGGAGGCTTCGTGGTGTTGGACAGTCTCCTGGTGGTGGGACAGCATGGCAACAAGGTCCTGGGAACTGGCTGCCTCTGGGTTCATTTTTGGCTCTGTGTTTCTGTCAGGACCCGGTTACGAACCCGGGTCTCCGGAGTGAGAAACAGTCACTTAACCAACTGAGCCACAAATAGTCGGCAGAACCCAGAAGATGAGGCAGACACAGCAGTACTTGAGACGGTGTATTTAATGAAGTAAAAAGTGAAGTTCTTCAGGAAAACATGTAACTCCATAACCTCAAAAGGAATCCTACAAGAACAAAGGTAATCCTCCAAGATAAAAAAGGTAAATCCACAAGGTGGAAGGTAAAGCACAAAAAGCCTCAAAAGATACTCAAAAAACAAACAAACAAGAACAAAAAAACAGAATTCCACAAGAGAGTCCACCGGGATCAACAAGAGTTCTCAGAGTACTAGGGCTGGGTGCTAACATACAAACACAGAGCAAGGAACAGAGGAAAACAAAGGGTTTAAATACAATCAGGGGAAACGAGGCATAGGTGCAAATAATAATGGGGATCAAGGGAAAACAAAAAGTCAAAAGGCACAATGGGGGCATCTAGTGACCAAAAACCGGAACAACCCTGGCCAAATCCTGACAGTACAAACACAAAGAGGAACAATCACCCACGAAACACTCAAAGAATATGGCTGCCTAAATATGGTTCCCAATCAGAGACAACGAAATCACCTGCCTCTGATTAAGAACCGCCTCAAGGCAACCATAGACTTTCCTAGACAACCCTACTCAACCACAATCCCAATACCTACTAAAACCCCAATACAAAAACACACCACAAAATAAACCCATGTCACACCCTGGCCTGACCAAATAAATAAAGAAAACATAAAATACTAAGACCAAGGCGTGACAAGTACCCCTTACTTTCCCTGCATAATAATCTATTGTACCCCTTACTTTCCCCGCATATTAATCTATATTTCCCAGTACTTTCCCTGCATAATAATCTACAGTACCCCTTACTTTCCCTGCATAGTAATATATAGTACCCCTTCCTTTCCCTGCATAATAATATATAGTACCCCTTACTTTCCCTGCATAATAATCTATAGTTCCCAGTACTTTCCCTGTATAATAATCTATATTACCCCTTACTTTCCCTGCATAATAATCTATAGTACCCCTTACTTTCCCTGCATAATAATACATGGTACTCCTTACTTTACCTACATAATAATCTATAGTACCCCTTACTTTCCCTGCATAATAATCTATGGTACACCTTACTTTCCCTGTATAATAATCTAGAGTACCCCTTACTTTCCCTGCATAATAATCTATAGTACCCCTTACTTTCCCTGCATAATAATCTATAGTTCCCAGTACTTTCCCTGCATAATAATCTATAGTACCCCTTCCTTTCCCTGCATAATAATATATAGTACCCCTTACTTTCCCTGCATAATAATCTATAGTACCCCTTACTTACCCTGCATAATAATCTATAGTTCCCAGTACTTTCCCTGCATAATAATCTATAGTACCCCTTACTTTCCCTGCATAGTAATCTATAGTACCCCCTACTTTCCCTGCATAATAATCTATAGTACCCCTTACATACCCTGCATAATATTCTACAGTTCCCAGTACTTTCCCTGCATACTAATCTATAGTACCCCTTACTTTCCCTGCATAATAATCTATAGTACCCCTTACTTTCACTGCATAATGATCTATAGTACCCCTTACTTTACCTGCATAATAATCTATAGTACCCCTTACTTACCCTGCATAATAATCTATAGTTCCCAGTACTTTCCCTGCATAATAATCTATAGTACCCCTTACTTTCCCTGCATAGTAATCTATAGTACCCCCTACTTTCCCTGCATAATAATCTATAGTACCCCTTACATACCCTGCATAATATTCTACAGTTCCCAGTACTTTCCCTGCATACTAATCTATAGTACCCCTTACTTTCCCTGCATAATAATCTATAGTACCCCTTACTTTCACTGCATAATGATCTATAGTACCCCTTACTTTACCTGCATAATAATCTATAGTACCCCTTACTTTCCCTGCATAATAATCTAGAGTACCCCTTACTTTCCCTGCATAATAATCTAGAGTACCCCTTACATTCCCTGCATAATAATCTATAGTACCCCTTACTGTCCCTGCATAATAATCTATAGTACCCCTTACTTTCCCTGCATAATAATACATGGTACCCCTTACTTTACCTACATAATAATCTATAGTACCCCTTACTGTCCCTGCATAATAATCTATAGTACCTCTTACTTTCCCTGCATAATAATACATGGTACCCCTTACTTTACATGCATAATAATCTATAGTACCCCTTACTGTCCCTGCATAATAATCTATAGTACCCCTTACTTCCCCTGTATAATAATCTATAGTATCCCTTACTTTCCTTGCATAATAATCTATAGTACCCCTTACTTTCCCTGCATAATAATACATGGTACCCCTTACTTTCCCTGCATAATAATCTATAGTACCCCTTACTGTCCCTGCATAATAATCTATAGTACCCCTTACTTTCCCTGCATAATAATACATGGTACCCCTTACTTTCCCTGTATAATAATCTATAGTACCCCTTACTGTCCCTGCATAATAATCTATAGTACCTCTTACTTTCCCTGCATAATAATACATGGTACCCCTTACTTTACCTACATAATAATCTATAGTACCCCTTACTGTCCCTGCATAATAATCTATAGTACCTCTTACTTTCCCTGCATAATAATACATGGTACCCCTTACTTTACCTACATAATAATCTATAGTACCCCTTACTGTCCCTGCATAATAATCTATAGTACCTCTTACTTTCCCTGCATAATAATACATGGTACCCCTTACTTTACCTACATAATAATCTATAGTACCCCTTACTGTCCCTGCATAATAATCTATAGTACCTCTTACTTTCCCTGCATAATAATACATGGTACCCCTTACTTTACCTACATAATAATCTATAGTACCCCTTACTTTCCCTGCATAATAATACATGGTACCCCTTACTTTACATGCATAATAATCTATAGTACCCCTTACTGTCCCTGCATAATAATCTATAGTACCCCTTACTTCCCCTGCATAATAATCTATAGTACCCCTTACTGTCCCTGCATAATAATCTATAGTACCCCTTACTTCCCCTGCATAATAATCTATAGTACCCCTTACTGTCCCTGCATAATAATCTATAGTACCCCTTACTTTCCCTGCATAATAATACATGGTACCCCTTACTTTACCTACATAATAATCTATAGTACCCCTTACTTTCCCTGCATAATAATCTATAGTACCCCTTACTTTCCCTGCATAATAATATATAGTACCCCTTACTTTCCCTGCATAATAATCTAGAGTACCCCTTACTTTCCCTGCATAATAATCTATAGTACCCCTTACTTTCCCTGCATAATAATCTATAGTACCCCTTACTTTCCATGCATAATAATCTATAGTACCCCTTACTTCCCCTGCATAATAATCTATAGTACCCCTTACTTTCCCTGCATAATAATCTATAGTACCCCTTACTTTCCCAGTATTTCCATATTACTCGCTACATTTAACCTTTTTTCAAATGATTCAACAAGTGTCAGTCTCTCTCTCTTCCATTGTTTTTCTCTCTTGTCAAGCTAATTAACCTCACTGGCTTTGTGCAAGAAAAATTAGAAGTAGGCCTTGGGTGCACTTCATTTAATACATGTTGTTAAACAGAACGTCAGAAATTATCTGACTTTCTGGTAGTAGGTGTTACGGTTTTCTTCCGTCGAAGGAGAGTCGGACTAAAATGCAGCATGGTAATTTCCATACATGTTTATTGAAGAAAAAAACACGAACAATACAAAACCAACAAACAGAATGTGAAAACCTATACAGCCTATCTGGTGACAACCAACACAGAGACAGGAACAATCACCCACGAAACACTCAAAGAATATGGCTGCCTAAATATGGTTCCCAATCAGAGACAACGATAATCACCTGCCTCTGATTAAGAACCGCCTCAGGCAACCATAGACTTTCCCAGACAACCCTACTCAGCCGCAATCCCAATACCTACTAAAATCCCAATACAAAAACACACCACAAAATAAACCCATGTCACACCCTGGCCTGACGAATTAAATAAAGAAAACACAAAATATTAAGACCAAGGCGTGACAAGTAAGACCTCTTTAACCTCATGACCGGAGAAAATTGTGAAAATATATTATTTTCTCTTTTGTAGAAATAGGTTGTACAAAGTTTATGCAATTTCTATTTTTTCTTTGTGAAATTAATATCCAGTAATGAGCTTTGAAATGTGCCTCTGGTTTGGTCTGCAATTTAACAAATGCTGATTTAATTTAACTTGGAACCACATTTCATGTTTGGACATATCAAAGGCACATTAGATTAACTGCAGAATATTAATGTCAGTCAAATTATCAGCGTAAACAGGGACTAGACATCCCTCTGAGCCTCCCTTCATATTCCCTTTCACTGGTAGTTTTACCTAAATAATGGAAGTATTTCAGGCATGTCTGAAAGGTGAAAACTGTCCATGTTTTATTTTGTATTAGCCTGTTAATTGTAATAAACAGAATTAGTGTAAAGGTTAGGTAAAAACAATTTACAGATATTCCTGAAAATAGAAAAAGCTCCATATTTATCAGTAGAAACGTAACCAGCATTATCACTATACTATAGGTTCACTCATATTCGTTCAATATGACCTTCTACTGTCTATGCCCCCTTATCCCATATCTTGAAGAGCAACCTTCACACTCTCCCTCACCATTTTTCAATTCCTTTCTTAACTTGGGAAAGGTATTCTCCTCACATGCTCCAGGCAGTGATATGGGAAATCATCAATTTGTAATTCGGGCTATTTTAAAAGAGCTAGTCGCTGGGTGTTGAGTTCTATGCTGTACAAGATGAATGACTTTAGACAGGTCCAGAGCTATGAGAGAAACAATCCTGATGGTGTCAGAAAGGATATTACATTGACACATCCCACTGCTGACAGCTAATACGTACTGCTTTAGAGGTGAGTGCCAGGGCTTCTGTAACCTGGTGAGATCTGAGACTCTTCACCAGGTCATTTTGTTTTCATGCAAATGCAGAATAAGAATATATGATCATGTATCTTTATGCTATTTTGCGTATTCCTTACATACATATTATTTCACTCCAAGACAATAGTATTTTTGCTTAGCTAGGTACAGGAAACACTTGAGTAAATGAGGGATACAAAGTATATTGAAAGCAGGGGCTTCCACACAGGTGTGGATCCTGAGTTAATTAAGCAATACACATCCCATCATGCTTAGGGTAGTGTATAAACATGTTGGGCAGGCCATCATTTTGGCTACCATGGCTATTCTCACATAAGTTGACAATGTCCCCATCCACAGGGCACGAGTGGTGACTGAATTGTTTTATGAGCATGAAAATGATGTAAACCATATGCCATGGTCATCTCAGTCACCAGATCTCAACCCAATTAAACACTTATGGGAGATTCTGGAGCAGCTCCTGAGACAGTGTTTTCCACCACCATCAACAAAACATTGAATTATGGAATTTCTCGTGGAAGAATTGTGTCGCATCCCTCCAATAGAGTTCCAGACAATTGTAGAATCTATGCCAAGGTGCACTGAAGCTGTTCTGGCTCATGGTGGCCCAACGTCTTCTTAAAAAGATTTTGGCAGTTACCTGTATATCTTAGGAAGACAGTCGTTGACTGGAGAAGGCAGAAAAGTAAGATGATGAAAAGGCATGCATTGAACCCAAACCTCCAAACCTCTTGGCACACAGCTAATATAATGCCAGGTTCCTTGACACTTTAATATGCAGTCTGTGTGTGACATATCTAGCTGGGTTTCATTACAATTCTCAAACTTTCATGAAAGTAGAGAAATGAGGTGGTAATTACTGCCATTATCCAATAGCTTTCATTGTGACATGACTTAATATGTAACGACCATTGCAGCTAAAATATTTATTGTCACCATTTGCGAACTTACAGATATTATTATAAAACAAGGACTTGTCGAGAGCTGGTTTCAGAGGGCAGCTGTGATGTTTCAAATTTCCTCCCACGCAAGTCATGACCTTGGTTTGAAAAGTGCATAAAGGTCCTCAAAGGAAGTTTGATGAGCTTTCTTGTCTACGGTATTTTCTCATCAGAGCTCCTCATCATACTGCTAGCAAAGAAAGGATTTCATCACAACCCATTTGTTTGTGAAGTGAGTCATTGAATCCTGAATAAACTGTAGAGAAATCGCAGAGTTTTGCGCCTATAGTGGGACACACACACACACATAAAGCACCAAAGAGTTTAAATAATGAAGAGCAAAATGTCCCAACTTGCCATTGTATAACATGCCCTCCATAGCTGGACCTCTATAAGTGAAAAGTCAACTCAAAACCTCTTGAGGTTCTCTACAGATTGATGTCCCATCCTCGGGACAGTTAAGCAAATGTGTGCTAATGTGATTAGCATGACGTTGTAAGTAACAAGAACATTTCCCAGGATATTAGACATATCTGATATGGGCAGAAAGCTTAAATTCTTGTTAATCTAATTGCACTGTCCAATTTATAATAGCTATTACAGTGACATAATACCATGCTATTGTTTGAGGACAATTCTGAACTTGAAAATGTATAAATAAACCAATTAGGCACTTTTGAGCAGTCTTGATAAAACATTTTGAATAGATATGCAATAGTTCATTGGATCAGTCTAAAACTTTGCACTTGCACTGCTTCCATCTAGTGACCAAAGTCTAAACTGCGCCTGGGATAGAATAATTTCAAAAATTCAAAAATGATGGTACAATTTTTTTTTTAAATGCATGTCTTTTCTTTGTATTATCTTTTAACATATCTAATGTGCTATATTCTCCTACATTACTTTAACATTTACACAAACTACAAAGTGTTTCCTTTAAAATGGAATCAAGAATATGCATCTCCTTGCTTCAGGTCCTGGGCTACAGGCAGTTAGATTTGGGTATGAAATCTTAGGTGAAAATTGAAAAAAGGGGCTGATCCTTATTATTAATGGCCATCATATTTTTACTTGTTTCATTGAGTGAATAAGTATAATATTACAAGACCTTCTACTATGAATCCCAGTAGTTTATTTGTAAAGCAAACCCATAAGTTGTGTTAATGAACACTATATTTGTATAGAGCAACAATAGAGTATTATTTGAAGCAGTGTCAGTCTTGACTTTGTGGTTTGCCACACAGTGCTCCTGGCATGGCCAATTTGTTCTGGTGGGTCAGCTTGCACTGTTGCATGGTGGTTAGCAGGGCTCCCACAGTCCTCCCTGAGCACCAGGCAACGCAGAATTGTACCGGGGTGGCCTCCAGGTGGCTCTCACAATGCAAGAAGGGCTACAGCTCGGAGGATGAGCACTGAAAAGAAGATTGATTTCCTTTGTGGAGTATGACAAGCTATGCGCCAGAGCACAGCTCCAGACACACAAAATAGGCTCAGAAACACATTCCTTTTTTCAGATCAATCAGCCTTGGAGAAAGACTACAGGCTTGAGCATGCCAGGGGTTTATTTGTCTGTGTTGTCCCCAGGGCATCCAGGTGAATTGCTGCATTTGGGTTCCAGGCCTTGAGTTTCGATTGATGGTGTTATTCAGACTGTCCCACTATCTCTACTACCATATCATCGTTGAACTCTAAACTCTTCCTTTTTTTTCTCCTCTCAGACACTGCTTCGTGATGGAAGGAGGGAGAGTACGGTTAGCACACTCTACCTGTCTGCCTCCAACATCGAGACAGGCCAGCAGATCATCTGTCGAGCGTCCAACAAGGCTGTGCCCAACGGCAAAGAGACCAGCGTCAACATTGACATCCAACGTGAGATTCCCCTTCTCTAAAGGCCTATAACCTGGTCCCCGAACAAACTTTATTGTGCCCCAGGGTATTTCCCACCACAGTATCAGCCCCTGACTCGATGAATAAGACGTTTCTTTGTGTTTTTCTATGTTTACCATTTCTACTTGAAAGTGGAGGTATTAGCACAAAGAGGCCATTTTGACAGTTTCAGTTAAAAACCCATTATAAACATCTCGATTCATTTTAAGCTCTGATGAATATTCATAATTGGTTTTGAGTGGTTTTGCATTTCTTGTGTGGTTTGGTACGAGATCACCTTTTTGTTTCCAGTGATGAAATATCACTAGACCCGTCTGTCTTAAGTGAATGGGATTTTTTCTTTGCTCCAACAATCTCTTCGCGGTATTGTGCACATATCCCTGGCTCTTTTATTTCCTCTCCTATGCCATCAATCTTCTTGACGAGAGCATGCACAATCCCCTCTAAAATAGGAAAAGTAAGCCCAGTGTGTAAAACACAATGAGCCTCAATTTTCTGAAAATCTTTTTCGATCAAGAACTATTCACAGTAAGAGTGTGATTCTGAACAAAGGGATTTCGCATCAGCCCCCTTCAACACCATTAAGTACGCCTAATAAAGCATAAAATGCTATTTAGAGATCCATTACAAGTGACGGCTCCATTCTTTTCATTATGTACACCACGAGAGGCACATTACAGCTCAATGCCAGCATGCAGGCGATTGGAGGCGCCGGTGTAAAAATGATTAACAGTTGTTGGTGTTTGCAGGCCTCGCAGTTTGTTCTAATGTTTTTGTCATGCAAAGTGAGAGGAAGTGCAGTGTGTTGTGATTGTGTGACACGGAGAGTAATGAGGAGCTACGGTATGATGGCTGTGGCGGGCATGTTCCCTCCAATCTCCAGATCCGGCTTCCTGTGGGTGTGACAAAAGGCTTAACAAGGGGAAGGAGTAGCTGCTTGCAAACAATCCTGGAAAATGATTTTTGCAACTTGCAAAACTGGGGCTTCAACTACAGTTTTTCACTGGGTGATGAACAAATGAGTGTGAGCAGGACCAAATTGACTAGCATCATGTTGCGTCCCACTCACCTCTTGTCTAACCCCAGGCCTCCCACTCACTTTCTGCCACTCTCCACCTCCACCTCTACACTTGGACTGTGGACAGGTAGCGAGGCTGGTGCTCCCCGCCTCCGTCCCTGGTATCATGCTGAGATCGAGAAATAAAAGGCACTGTAATTTAACTTTGAGTCATCGGTGCTGGGTAGCAATTTGATCACTCCCCATGCTGACTCATTTGATTATGGGGTTCATGCCTCGCGACTGGATATGAAACGCTCAAAATACACTGTTGAAACCAATATCATTCAGAGGAAAATGAGAACGAGGAGTACGTAGCCTATATGCAATGAGATACATATTAGGAGGTGGATAGAGCTAATGGGATCAGATTCCAATGAGCATTTATAGACAGCCTAAAGACCAGTTGAGTGTGAATACAGAGGAAGAATTGTCTAGTAGAGGAAATGGGCAAAAATTGGTATCCATTTGGTTTCCCATTGTAACAAGAGAAAACAGGTGTTAAATTAATAAATTATGGAGCAATTGGCTAGTAGAGAGAGGTAGACATGCGCCCTCTTTCCCCACTAACCTCTCCTTGGCAGAGTAGTCACCACAGAGGCCCTGTTCTCCTCTCCACAGGGGCAGTGTGTGTGACAGGGGGAGGTAAATATTGATGAGAGACAGCTGTCTGCTCACAGAACAGGGAGGTACCTGTAGGAATGCTGTGCAGTAAAGTTTTGGGGTAAGGACCAAAATAAAAACCACTTTGGCCCTTTCACACTGAAATAGACACACAGAAATGTAGGACTAAGCCAAGCCGAGGATGCAAATTCAACATTTTTTGGGGTCACCCACCCAGTACAACCTGATCAAGGCTAAGCTAAGAGATTACACAGCATGACCCTGTTCCCTCTACTCTTTTGGGTTGCTTTAAACCCTCCTCAAAACAAATATTCCGTTGGGCCCCACACACCATTCAGGCCTGAATGGGCAACTTAATAGTACAGTTGCTGTGTTACCAAGACAAACTCAAGATAAAAAGTCTGAAATAACTTACATTACAGCCATGTGTGTAGCCCATGTCAAGTACTACGACAAAATCAATACTTGTTTCCTTTGTATGTTGTATCTCATGTGTTATGACTGGTGAACAACTGTTCCCAGGCCCCTCCAACTAAGGCAGGCAGGACCGATGCCATTTCCAGGTGAATAGAGGCTACAGAGAGTCTTTGAGGTGTCGGTGAAACAGCGCTACACATCCGCACACCATGTCCTATTTTAGTTAGTCTGCTCCTCCAGCATGGTGAGATCTTTGGAATGCTGAGTATTTAGGTTGTGCTTTTTATTAATTTATCTATTTCAATGGAGGCCACTTACAGTGGGAGAGGAGAAGAGAGGATGGTTATGGAGAGGGTTGATAGTGATCTTCTGTCACAGATACAGAGTTATATTTGACAGTCATGAGATGGCATGTGTCTGTGTGTGCATTTCAGAGAGGGAAAGAAACAGAGAGCAAAAGAAAGAGAGAGAGGGAGATATGCTACTGTGATGCAGAAGACACGGTACTGACAAAACCTAATCTAATACTGTATTTCTCTATGTTTAAATGCTATTGAGAAAGAGAGGAAAGCTGTGTGTGTACGTGTGTCTCCACGTATGAATTTTAATGATTTTCTCCAATCCTCTCAGTCCAAGTTGACTAACTGACGTTCTGGTTCAATGTGATAATGTCAGTTGCAACAAGAGTAATTAAAATGTTTGTAGATTTAACGCCAATATGGATCATTATTTTATTTTTTTCCCAGTTAAAAAGCCTTAACTCTCTCAGTCTAATTTGGAGTAATCTAAACATTACCTCAAAACTTTACAGCACAGCATAAGCCTGTGTCAAATCCAATATATTTGTGTGGACTATTTCCCTTTATCATCACTTTAATGTGCTTGTGAATTACATTGGCCTCAGCATTTTCAGCTCAACATAAGTTCATATGGAGTTATCTGACCTGGGGGTTAAGCACATTAGCATCTTTTGCCAAATGGGATTTAAAGCAGGAGACAGGCTGAGTTCAGGACCATGGACAGAGTGCTGACTTTAGTTGTGTGAGTGAGTACATGAGCTCACTAATTATTTAATAGCAGGGTTAGCTCATGATTCTCTCTCAACAACACCATGACTTTGGGCAACCTTTATATTGTGCTCTATAGCCTTTCCAGTATTAAAGCCTGAAAATCACCTACTCCAAATCTGAACTGATAACACCATGTAGCAAGCCTTGTGATAACATCTTCAGCCTGGCTGGGTGTGTCTATCTGTCTGTTGAGCTGCGTCCAACAAGCGAACACGGCATCCCACACACAAGGGCTGATGGGAAAGGTGGGGGTTAAGGCTAACGTGTTTGCATTGCAAATAAGGCGAGCAGCAGGATAATAATGCCATTTGTTGAGACTAATTAATAGAAAACATGCAGATGTGTGGTGGGGGAGGATTTTTGTTTGTTACTAAGCTTCGCTTAATGCCCTTGTTGCCCAATCAAGCAGATAATGACAAATTCATCTGAAAAAAAACATGGATTTGAAACGAGTTTTGGTTGCTAGTTTGAGTATGCCAGAGGTGTGATGATGTTATAATAAGGAATATATTCAGGAGCAGTGGCTTAATCTGGATTAATTGTATTGTCATGTTCATGTCACGGTTTTAATGGAGATCAGTAGCATCTGTACCACCACTCAACTAAGCTATGCCCACCAGCCTCCACTGTTTTCTCTTCAAACTTTTGAAAGTCTACCATGCGTCAGATCTACTGTTGAACCTTGCAGGTATACTTGAAAATGTAAAAAGCCCAAACAAAGGGCCTACAGTCTGAATGGCAAAGACATATGCCTGCATTGTGTGAGTGGGTAAATAAATGCATGGTGTTGGCTTTGGGGGCTAGTCAAGCTGTGAACCTGCAGTTGTCTGCCCCTGTGTGCCCGCCTCCAGTAATACACTGGGCCAACCAGCAGACAGCATCCATCTCCATATGGCTAGGGATATGCCACCGCTCTAGTAGCAAATAAACAGACTCCCCATCCTTCAGAAACAGCCTTGGCTCCTGGAGGCTTATCCTCATGGAGGAACAGCTGTCTACAATGACCCAAAGAGAGTGGAAATTGAGCTTTAAGAAAGGGAAGAAAGACATTTACGTTGGCACCATCTCTGGGAAATCTAGAGAAGTTGGCTGATTGTTCAAAAATGCCATCTGCTCCACTCTTTAAACTTCCGATCAAAAGCAATCATCAGACTACACTATCTTCCTCTTTTTTAGCCGACCTGTTGTTGTTGCTCTACTGCCATCATCACCACCACTACTGTTCCCAGCACCCCTCCCACCATCTCTATATCACTCGCCTGATGAATCTGAGGAATTAATGGCCCTGCATATTGATGGGTCTGTCACGTGAAGCCTCAAACAAGCTCACACTCACTCATGCATTTATACATCAAAGTGACAAACAGACTTCTTAAATAAGTGGCTGTCTGTCTCCATGGGGGTCAGAGGGCGGCAAGTTGGCGACCCAAGATCCCATCCCAGAGTCCTTCTCATCGGGCATTTTGGCGGCCGTCACACTCTTCCCTCCTGTTCTCCAAGGACAAAGCTATCCAAACAGACTGGCCAAGTAGCTCATCTTAAATACATAATGACATTATGCCACAATGTCTCATAAGTGAGATACACTCAGAGGCTTCTTTCATTCAGGGAGGGTCAGTCTTCACAGGCTGATTGACTTGAAATAACTCCCTGGCCCAATTAGTAATAAAAAACAGCAATTGGCTAAGATGCCCTTAGATCTCACTCACAGCTGAAAAAAATGAAGTTTGGTATTAAGGAGTACAAGCATAATGTTGTCGAGGTAGTAGGCCCATGGAAAACCTCCCACCACAAAGCAGAGTCGCAGGGTACACTGCCACCACCTCCACATCTACCATTCTGCCTCTCTGCAGTTCTTTCTGCCTGCCTCTTTGTCCGCCCAATTAGCCAGCCATAGTGCTACACAACTACCCTGCTGCTAACACTGCTGCTCACAGCATGGCCTAGGTTCATGTTAATGATGGCCTGGTGTCTTCCAGGATTCAACATGTAGTTCCTACCTTCATTGGCCCGCAGGAGAGACCTGGCACGGGTGTGTGGGTTGTTGTGTGTTTGTAAGCGGGCATTGTGTCCCAAAAAGCTATTTGAGCAGATGAGGGGTAAAAATGGCACCTGGACCACCCTCCCCCTGGGGTGCGGTGGCAGCTGAGCTTGCCTAGAGCAGCTGCACACCCACAGGGCAAACAGAAAAGTGTATTGCAGAACAGTGTGTTACGGCACAGTGTATTACGGCACAATGTATTACGATAACAGTGTCCACACACACACACACACACACACACACACACACACACACACACACACACACACACACACACACACACACACACACACACACACACACACACACACACACACACACACACACACACACACACACACACACACACACACACACACACACACCTCAACACTGGGAGGACTGGGCTGAACAACAGCAGCCTAACTGTTCTTTCTGCTAGTGGCTGTGCCCACAGCCCACCACACTGTTACCTCTGCATCCAAACAACTGGGCCCCTGGATGTTACGTTAGTGTAATTGGACACAGAGCACATGGAGGCATGACACCATCCAAATGGATGTTTGCTGCACCTGCACTAAACCCACTCCAATCCCATGGGATCTCCGTATTTATCTTTGTTAGTTTACTAATGTGCCCAAGGCTCTCCAAATTACAGAACTACAGATGTGTAATTATTCTACTTCCTCAAAGTTTAAAACTAGGGAGGTCTAAGGTCTGGAGAAGCTTTGGAACTTTCCAGTTTGACATAATTATGTTGTAATATCTTACTGCACATATCTATCATTCCTCATTCATGTATTCATCTGTAGCCTGTAGGGTCAAGCCAAACCTATCATTGGAAACAACATCTAGCCATAGCAACTGCAATCATCATCTTGCATTTTTCTATTTTCAAGGAGATGTAACGTAATGACTGTATAAAATAAATTACTCAACTACTGAGCTATATTGTATGCAACAAATAGGGAAATTATACTTTTATACTAATACAATTTCACAGAAAAAATGTCTTCTCAAAAAGGTTGGATCAAAATGATTGACACCCCTAAAGATTCTTATAAGTAAAGTAGTCAAAAGATTACTTCGTGAATCATGAATAATGGTGAATAAGAACCTGTTGTCGAGATGTCAAAGTCTTATTTTGTTTTATTTATTTTTATTTTTTCATAAATGTTTTTGTCAACACCTGCTACCAACTAGATGGCATAGAGTACCAGTGGAATATACCAAACTTGTTTTATATACTCAGAGGATCATTATTAGCATGTTTTAACACTCCTATATAAACAGTAGACTATCGGACATGCAACAAGAAGGTCTGATTTCATTATTACTGAAACAGGATCCAAGTTGCATATATAATCCAGTCCAGTCCATTTAAACATTTGGAGGCTTCTGCAGCTTCAGTGCTGCGATGCAAAAATTCTAGCTAAATGCCTGTCAAATATTATTCATCCTAATCAGACAGATTTTTTACATAGATGATACATTGGAGAAAATACAAGACAAGTGATGGAAACAATAGAATACTATGAAATATCTGGGAAACCAGGCTTGGTTTTCACAGCTGACATTGAAAAGGCTTTTGATAAAGTATGAGTTTATATATAAATACTTGGAATATTTCCATTTTGGAGAATCTCTTATGAAATGAGGTAAAGTTATGTATAGTAACTGTGTAAAATAATAAATGGAGGCTACATCTCACAAAGTTTTAAACTGTCGAGAGGAGTAAAACAAGGTTGTCCACTATGAGCACATCTATTTATTATTACCATCGAAATGTTAGCTGTTAAAATTAGATCCATCAATAATATTAAGGAATTAGAAATCCATGGCTTAAAATCGAAGGTGTCATTGTACGCTGATGATTCATGTTTTCTTTTAAAACCACAATTAGATTCCCTCCAGAGCCTCATAGAGCATTTAGATACTTTTTCTAACTTCTCTGGATTAAAACCACATTTTGATAAGTGTACTATATATATTACGTATTGGATCACTAAAAAAGGCAACTTTTACATTACTGTGTAGTTGACCAATAAAATGGTCTGATGGGGATGTGGACATATTCGGTGTACATATCTCGAAAGAAAGAAATGATCTCAGTCCAATACATTTTCAAAGAATACCTGTCTATTTGTGGAAAAATCACCCTGATTAACTCTTTAGTCATCTCACAGTTTACCTATTTGCTCATGGTTTTGCCTACACCTGCTTTAACAATTATATGAATAAAAAATATCCAAAATGTAAATGGCCTATTTATATAATTAATATGAATTTGGAAGGAAGAAATGATTAAATATTAAAGCATTAGACCTCTCACTAAAGGCATCAGTCATACAAAAGTTATACTTAAATTAGTACAAATGTTGCACCCCATGTTCAAGAATGGCCTTTTTACCTTTATTCAGATTACAAATGCTCATTTTCTGTTATTTGAAATTGTGATAAATACAAATATATACCAGTTGCATTTAAGAACCAAGAAATTGACAGCTGTGCCATATAAACTGCAAAAGAGTTGGGAAGAGATTTTCGATGTACCAATACCATGGCAAATGGTTTATGAATTGACGCGCAAAACGTTGCCGGAATCAAAACTTCCATTTTTTTAGTTGAAATTATTATACAAAATTATTGCAACCAATAGAATGTTATATATATGGGGGATACAATCTTCCCACCTCTGCAGATTTTGCTGCGAGGAGGCAGAGTCATTATATGATTTATTTTGATACTGTCCACATGTAGCTCGTTTTGGTCGCAGGTCCAGGAATGCCTGAAGAATTGCAACATTTACCTATAACTAATGCTGCAGATAGGAATACTGGGTGATTTGAAAAAATCAATCGATCAATAATACAATAATAATTTTTGCAAAAATGTTTATCTTTAATTTACAAACTATGGAAGCTATGAGAATAGAAAGAAAGGTTCAGTACTTTTGTGAAGCATCACAATACAGTTGAAAAATAGAAATCCAAAATGGATGGTGTTAATAAGAGATAAATACATTTACATTTAAGTCATTTAGCAGACGCTCTTATCCAGAGCGACTTACAAATTGGTGCATTCACCTTATGACATCCAGTGGAACAGCCACTTTACAATAGTGCATCTACATATTTTAAGGGGGGTGAGAAGGATTACTTTATCCTATCCTAGGTATTCCTTAAAGAGGTGGGGTTTCAGGTGTCTCCGGAAGGTGGTGATTGATTCCGCTGTCCTGGCGTCGTGAGGGAGTTTGTTCCACCATTGGGGAGCCAGAGCAGCGAACAGTTTTGACTGGGCTGAGCGGGAACTGTACTTCCTCAGTGGTAGGGAGGCGAGCAGGCCAGAGGTGGATGAACGCAGTGCCCTTATTTGGGTGTAGGGCCTGATCAGAGCCTGGAGGTACTGAGGTGCCGTTCCCCTCACAGCTCCGTAGGCAAGCACCATGGTCTTGTAGCGGATGCGAGCTTCAACTGGAAGCCAGTGGAGAGAGTGGAGGAGCGGGGTGACGTGAGAGAACTTGGGAAGGTTGAACACCAGACGGGCTGCGGCGTTCTGGATGAGTTGTAGGGGTTTAATGGCACAGGCAGGGAGCCCAGCCAACAGCGAGTTGCAGTAATCCAGACGGGAGATGACAAGTGCCTGGATTAGGACCTGTGCCGCTTCCTGTGTGAGGCAGGGTCGTACTCTGCGGATGTTGTAGAGCATGAACCTACAGGAACGGGCCACCGCCTTGATGTTAGTTGAGAACGACAGGGTGTTGTCCAGGATCACGCCAAGGTTCTTAGCGCTCTGGGAGGAGGACACAATGGAGTTGTCAACCGTGATGGCGAGATCATGGAACGGGCAGTCCTTCCCCGGGAGGAAGAGCAGCTCCGTCTTGCCGAAGTTCAGCTTGAGGTGGTGATCCGTCATCCACACTGATATGTCTGCCAGACATGCAGAGATGCGATTCGCCACCTGGTCATCAGAAGGGGGAAAGGAGAAGATTAATTGTGTGTCGTCTGCATAGCAATGATAGGAGAGACCATGTGAGGTTATGACAGAGCCAAGTGACTTGGTGTATAGCGAGAATAGGAGAGGGCCTAGAACAGAGCCCTGGGGGACACCAGTGGTGAGAGCGCATGGTGAGGAGACAGATTCTCGCCACGCCACCTGGTAGGAGCGACCTGTCAGGTAGGACGCAATCCAAGCGTGGGCCACGCCGGAGATGCCCAACTCGGAGAGGGTGGAGAGGAGGATCTGATGGTTCACAGTATCGAAGGCAGCCGATAGGTCTAGAAGGATGAGAGCAGAGGAGAGAGAGTTAGCTTTAGCGGTGCGGAGCGCCTCCGTGATACAGAGAAGAGCAGTCTCAGTTGAATGACTAGTCTTGAAACCTGACTGATTTGGATCAAGAAGGTCATTCTGAGAGAGATAGCGGGAGAGCTGACCAAGGACGGCACGTTCAAGAGTTTTGGAGAGAAAAGAAAGAAGGGATACTGGTCTGTAGTTGTTGACATCGGAGGGATCGAGTGTAGGTTTTTTCAGAAGGGGTGCAACTCTCGCTCTCTTGAAGACGGAAGGGACGTAGCCAGCGGTCAGGGATAAGTTGATGAGCGAGGTGAGGTAAGGGAGAAGGTCTCCGGAAATGGTCTGGAGAAGAGAGGAGGGGATAGGGTCAAGCGGGCAGGTTGTTGGGCGGCCGGCCGTCACAAGACGCGAGATTTCATCTGGAGAGAGAGGGGAGAAAGAGGTCAGAGCACAGGGTAGGGCACTGTGAGCAGAACCAGCGGTGTCGTTTGACTTAGCAAACGAGGATCAGATGTCGTCGACCTTCTTTTCAAAATGGTTGACGAAGTCATCTGCAGAGAGGGAGGAGGGGGGAGGGGGAGGAGGATTCAGGAGGGAGGAGAAGGTGGCAAAGAGCTTCCTAGGGTTAGAGGCAGATGCTTGGAATTTAGAGTGGTAGAAAGTGGCTTTAGCAGCAGAGACAGAGGAGGAAAATGTAGAGAGGAGGGAGTGAAAGGATGCCAGGTCCGCAGGGAGGCGAGTTTTCCTCCATTTCCGCTCGGCTGCCCGGAGCCCTGTTCTGTGAGCTCGCAATGAGTCGTCAAGCCACGGAGCGGGAGGGGAGGACCGAGCCGGCCTGGAAGATAGGGGACATAGAGAGTCAAAGGATGCAGAAAGGGAGGAGAGGAGGGTTGAGGAGGCAGAATCAGGAGATAGGTTGGAGAAGGTTTGAGCAGAGGGAAGAGATGATAGGATGGAAGAGGAGAGAGTAGCGGGGGAGAGAGAGCGAAGGTTGGGACGGTGCGATACCATCTGAGTAGGGGCAGTGTGGGAAGTGTTGGATGAGAGCGAGAGGGAAAAGGATACAAGGTAGTGGTCGGAGACTTGGAGGGGAGTTGCAATGAGGTTAGTGGAAAAACAGCATCTAGTAAAGATGAGGTCGAGCGTATTGCCTGCCTTGTGAGTAGGGGGGAAGGTGAGAGGGTGAGGTCAAAAGAGGAGAGGAGTGGAAAGAAGGAGGCAGAGAGGAATGAGTCAAAGGTAGACGTGGGGAGGTTAAAGTCGCCCAGAACTGTGAGAGGTGAGCCATCCTCAGGAAAGGAGCTTATCAAGGCATCAAGCTCATTGATGAACTCTCAGAGGGGACCTGGAGGGCGATAAATGATAAGGATGTTAAGCTTGAAAGGGCTGGTAACTGTGACAGCATGAAATTCAAAGGAGGCGATAGACAGATGGGTAAGGGGAGAAAGAGAGAATGACCACTTGGGAGAGATAAGGATCCCGATGCCACCACCCCGCTGACCAGAAGCTCTCGGGGTGTGCGAGAACACGTGGGCGGACGAAGAGAGAGCAGTAGGAGTAGCAGTGTTATCTGTGGTGATCCATGTTTCTGTCAGTGCCAAGAAGTCGAGGGACTGGAGGGAGGCATAGGCTGAGATGAACTCTGCCTTGTTGGCTGCAGATCGGCAGTTCCAGAGGCTACCGGAGACCTGGAACTCCACGTGGGTCGTGCGCGCTGGGATCACCAGATTAGGGTGGCAGCGGCCACGCGGTGTGGAGCGTTTGTATGGTCTGTGCAGAGAGGAGAGAACAGGGATAGACAGACACATAGTTGACAGGCTACAGAAGAGGCTACGCTAATGCAAGGAGATTGGAATGACAAGTGGACTACACGTCTCAAATGTTCAGAAAGTTAAGCTTACGTAGCAAGAATCTTATTGACTAAAATGATTAAAATGATACAGTACTGCTGAAGTAGGCTAGCTGGCAGTGGCTGCGTTGTTGACTTTGTAGGCTAGCTGGCAGTGGCTGCGTTGTTGACACTACACTAATCAAGTTGTTCCGTTGAGTGTAATAGTTTCTACAGTGCTGCTATTCGGGGATGGGAGATGGGAGGGGTTGAATGGAGCTGAAGGGTGGGACTAATAACAACTAAATAACAAATGTAAACTGTATATAGGTAGAGAACTGTTGTGAAATAGCACAGTTAGAAATAGAAATCAAACTGGATGGATATCAGAAATAAAGTAAGGCCAGGACTAAAATCATACAAATTATAACTATTGTAAAATAGATTGTGTCTGTAAAATGTGAATAGTAAGTATAAACTGAAGGTAGAAGCCTAAGTGTTATTGTTTATTAGTTTACTAATAAACTGGTTTACTAATAAACTAATTCATTGGGGAGGGGTGGTATGGTTTGCGGCACATAATTAAGGTATTGTCACGATCGCCGTCATCGTGGAAATGACCGGACCAAGGTGCAGTGTCGTGAGCGTAAATTTTTCTTTATTATAAATGTCGCCAACAAAACAACAACAAAAACTAACGTGAGGCTGCCTAAGTTTGATTCCCAATCAGAGACAACAATAGACAGCGGTCCCCAATTGAGAACCATACCCAGCCAAAACATAGAAACACAGAACATAGGGTTTCCCACCTGCGTCACACCCTGACCAAACAAACATAGAGAATAAAAAGATCTCAGCGGTCAGGGCGTGACAGGTATAATCTAAAAAATGTTTTTACATGTATGTATACATATAATGTATATGTGTAAACAGTTGAAGTAGGATGTTTACATACACTTAGGTTGAAGTCATTTTCTACCACTCCACACATTTTTGGTTAACAAACTATGGTTTTGGCAAGTCGGTTTGGACATCTACGTTGTGCATGACACAAGTTATATTTCCAACAATTGCTTACAGACAGATCATTTCACTTATAATTCAATGTATCTCAATTCCAGTGGGTCAGAAGTTCACATACACTAAGTTCGACTGTGCCTTTAAACAGCTTGGAAAATTCCAGAAAATGATGTCATGGCTTTAGAAGCTTCTGATAGGCTAATTGACATCATGTAAGTCAATTGGAGGTGTACCTGTGGATGTATTTCAAGGCCGACCTTCAAACTCAGTGCCTCTTTGCTTGACATCATGGGAAAAACAAAATAAATCAGCCAAGACCTCAGAAAAAAAATTGTCGACCTCCACAAGTTTTCTTCATCCTTGGGAGCAATTTCCAAATTCCTGAGGGGACCACTTTCATCTGTACAAACAATAGTACGCAAGTATGAATACCACGCAGCCGTCATAGCGCTCAGGAAGGAGACGCGTTCTGTCTCCTAGAGATGAATGTAGCAGAGGACCTTGTGAAGAAGCGGGACGAAACAGGTACAAAAGTATCTATATCCACAGTAAAACGAGACCTGTATCGACATAACCTGAAAGGCCGCTCAGCAATGAAGAAGCCACTGCTCCAAAACAAACCATAAAAAACCCAGACTACGGTTTGCAACTGCACATGGGGACAAAGATCGTAGTTTTTGGAGAAATGTCCTCTGGTCTGATGAAACAAAAATAGAACTGTTTGGCCATAATGAACATTGTTATGTTTGGAGAAAAACGAGGAGGCATGCAAGCCGAAGGACACCATCCCAACCGTGAAACACGGGGGTGGCAGCCTCATGTTGTGGGGGTGATTTGCTGCAGGAGGGACTGGTGCACTTCACAAAATAGATAGCATCATGAGGTAGGAATATATTGTGGATATATTGAAGCAACATCTCAAGACATCAGTCAGGAAGTTAAAGCTTGGTGGCCACCACAAAGCCGGGACCTTAATCCTTTAGAAGATTTGTGGGAAGAACTGAAAAATTGTGTACGAGCAAGGAGGCCTACAATCCTGATTCAGTTGCACCAGCTCTGTCAGGTGGAATGGTCCAAAATTGACCCAACCTACTGTGGAAAGCTTGTGGAAGGCTACCTGAAATGTTTGATCCAAGTTAAACAATTTGAAGTCAATGCTACCAAATACTAATAGAGTGTATGTAAACTTCTGACCCACTAGGAATGTAATGACTGAAAGTAAAGATTAAATAAATAATTCTCTCTACTATTAATCTGACATTTCATATTCTTAAAATAAATTGATGATTCTAACTGTCCTAAAATGGGGAATTTATACTAGGATTAAATGTAAGGAATTGTGAAAAACTGAGTTTAAACGTATTTGGCTTAGGTGTATGTAAACTTCCGACTTCAACTGTATATGCTACATATACAGTTGTTTGTTACGAACCTCGTCCTCCTCTTCTGAGGAGGAGAAGCGAGAAGGATCGAGGGACCAAAACGCAGCGTGGTAACTGTCCATAATGTTTATTTTAAAACAAACTGAACACTGCGAAATACAAAACAATAAATGTGAAATGAACGAAACAGTCCCGTGTGGCAACAAACACTGACACGGAAGACAAACACCCACCACCCAAAAGTGAAACCCAGGCTACCTAAGTATGATTCTCAATCAGGGACAACAATTGACAGCTGCCTCTGATTGAGAACCATACTGGGCGGAACTCAAAAACCAACATAGAAAAACAAACAGACTGCTCATCAAACTCACGTCCTGACCATACTAAAACAAAGCTAAAATAACAGAACTAAGGTCAGTGCGTGACAGTACCCCCCCCCCAAAGGTGCAGACTCCGGCCGCAAAACCTAAACCTATAGGGGAGTGTCTGGGTGGGTGTCTGTCCACGGTGGCGGCTCTGGCGCGGGACGTGGAACCCACTCCACCATAGTCCTTCTTCGCCTCTCTATTCGCCTCCGTGGCCTCTTCGACCTCGGACTGGGGACCCTCGCCATGGGTCCCGAATGGACAGGAGCTCCTGCAGCGCCGGACGGACGGGAGACTCCGGCAGCGCCGGACGGGTGGGAAACTCCGACAGCGCTGGACGGGCGGGAGACTCTGGCAGCGCAGGACGGGCGGGAGACTCCGGCAGCGCCGGACAGGCGGGAGTCTAACTGTACCCTTATCCTACTCCTCCTCTGTTCCTCTGGTGATGTAGAGGTTAACCCAGGCCTTGTAGCCCCCAGTTCCACTCCTATTCCCCAGACGCTATCATTTGTTGACTTCTGTTACTGTAAAAGCCTTGGTTTCATGCATGTTAACATCAGTAGCCTCCTCCTTAAGTTTGTTTTTTTCACTCCTTTAGCACACTCCGCCAACACTGATGTCCTGGTTTAGGAAGGCCTCAAAAATATCATCCTGACCATCCTGCTCTCTTAATACACCTCTGCTGTCTTCAACCAGGATCTCAGTGATCACTGCCTTTTTGCCTGCTTCCGTAATGGGTCCGTAGTCAAACAACCACCCCTCATCAGTCAAATGCTCCCTAAAACACTTCAGCGAGCAGGCCTTTCTAATCGACCTGGCCTGGGTATCCGGGAAAAATATTGACCTCATTCCGTCAGTAGAGGATGCCTGGTTATTCTTTAAAAGTGCTTTTCTCACCATCCTAAATTAGCATGCCCCATTCAAAACATTTAGAGCCAGGAACAGATGTAGCCCTTGGTTCACTCCAGACCAGATGGCCCTTGACCAGCACAAAAACATCCTGTGGCATACTGCATTAGCATCAAATAGCCCTCGCAATATGCAACTTTTCAGGGAAGTTAGGAACCAATATACACACGCAGTTAGGAAAGCAAAAGCTAGCTTTTTCAAACATAAATTTGCATCCTGTAGCATAACCTCCCAAAAGATCTGGGACACTGTAAAGTCCATAGAGAATAAGAGCACCTCCTCCCAACTGCCTACTGCAATGAGGCTAGGAAACACTGTCACCACCGATAAATCCACGAGAATTACAATAAGCATTTTTCTACAGCTGGCCATGCATTCCATCTGGCTACCCCTATCCCGGTCAACCGCTCTGCACCCCGCACAGCAACTTGCCCAAGCCTTCCCATTTCTCCTTCACCTAATTCCAAATAGCTGATGTTCTGAAAGAGCTGCAAAATCTGGACCCCTACAAATCAGCTGGGTTAGACAATCTGGATCCTCACTTTCTAAAATTATCCAGTGCAATTTTTGCACCCCTATAACTAGCACCTCTCTTAAGTATTGTCTGAGATCCCCAAAGATTGGAAAGCTGCCGCAGTCATCCCCCTCTTTAAAGGGGGAGACACTCTAGACCCAAACTGTTACAGACCTTTATCTATCCCATCCTGCCTTTCTAAGGTCTTCGAAAGCCAAGATAACAAACAGATCACCGACCATCTCGAATCCCACCGTACCTTCTCTGCTATGCAATCTGGTTTCCAAGCTGGCCATGGATGCACCTCAGCCACGCTCAAGGTCCTAAACGATATCATAACTGCCATTGACAAAAGGCAATACTGTGCAGCCGTCTTTTTCGACCTGGCAAAGGGTTTCGACTCTGTCAATCACCACATTCTTATCGGCAGACTCAACAGCCTTGGTTTCTCAAATGACTGCCTCGCCTGGTTCACCAACTACTTCTCAGACAGAGTTCAGTGTGTCAAATCGGAGGGCCTGTTGTCTGGACCTCTGGTAGTCTCTATGGGGGTGCCACAGGGTTAAATTCTGGGACCAACTCTTTTCTCTGTATACATCAATGATGTCTCTCCTGTGGCTGGTGAATCTCAGATCCACCTCTATGCAGATGACACCATTCTGTATACTTCGGGCCCTTCTTTGGACACTGACCTCCTAACCTCCAGATGAGCTTCAATGCCATACAACTCTCCTTCTGTGGCCTCCAATTGCTCTTAAATACAACTAAAACTAAATGCATGCTCTTCAACCGATCGCTGCCCACACCTGCCCACCTTTCCTTCCAGTGCTCTGCTGCCAATGACTGGAACGAATCTCAAAAATCACTGAAGCTGGAGACGTTTATCTCCCTCACTAAATTTAAGCATCAGCTTTCAGAGCAGCTAGCAGATCATTGCACCTGTACATAGCACATCTGTAAATAGCCCATCCAACTACCTCATCCCCATATTGTTATTTTTTCCCTCCTTTGCACCCCAGTATCTCTACTTTTACATCAATCTTCTGCAAATCTACCACTCCAGTGTTTATTTGCTAAATTATATTTTTTTCGCCCCTACGGCCTATTTATTGCCTTACCTCCCTAATCTTTCTTCATTTGCACACATTGTATATAGACCTTTCTATTGTGTTATTGAGTTTGTTTTTTCCATGTGTAACTCTGTGTTGTTGTTTGTGTCGCACTGCTTTGCTTTATCTTGGCCAGGTCGCAGTTGTAAATGAGAACTTGTTCTCAACTGGCCTACCTGGTTAAATAAAACTATTTTAAAGTCTGCTGCTGTAAAAACGTATGTTTTATGGCTTTACACCCCCTAATATATTGTGGAAAAAGAGTTACCCATCTAAGTGAATACAGAGGGTCTTCTTTAATGGAAGCCTCTCCAACATAATCCAGGTAGAATCAGGAATTCCCCCTGGCAGCTGTCTTGGCCCCTTCATTTTTTCAATTTTGACTAATGACATGCCACTGGTCTTGAGTTAAGCCAGTGTGTCTATGTATACAGATGACTCAACACTATACACTTCAGCTACAACAGCAAGTGTAATCACTGCAACAGAGCTGCAGTTACAGTAGTTTCAGAATGGGTGGCAAGGAATACGTTTTTTAAACTGAAAGCATTTTATTTGGGACAATCATTTACTAAACCATAAATCTCAACTAAATCTTGTTATAAATAATGTGGAAATTGAGCAAGTTGACGTGACTAAACTGCAAGCAGACGAACCCTGGATTGTAAACTGTCATGGTCAAAACATATTGATACAACTGTAGCTAAAATGGGGAGAAGTCTCTCGGCCTTTTTAACAACACTATCAACAACGCAGGTTCTACAGGCTCTAGTTTTGTCGCACCTGGACTACTGTTCAGTCGTGTGGTCAGTTGTCACAAAGAGAGTCCTCAGAAAATTACAATTTGCTCAGAACAGGGCAGCACAGCTGTCCCTTAAATGTACATAGATAGCTACCATTAATAATATGCATGTAAATCTCTCATGGCTCAAAGTGGAGGAGAGATTGACTTCATCACTACTTTTGTAAGAAGTGTTGACATGCTGAATGCACCGAGGTGTCAGTTTAAACTACTAGCAAACAGCTCAAACACCCATGCATACCCCACAAGACATGTCACCAAAGGACTCTTCACAATCCCCAAGTCAAGAACAGACGATGGGAGGCATACAGTACTTCATAGAGCCATGGCTACATGGAACTCTATTCCACATCAGGTAACTGAAGCAAGCAGTAGAATCAGATTTTTTTTAAACATACAAAAATACACCTTTATGGAACAGTGGGGACTGTGAAGAGACACACACAGGCAGAGATACACATACACAAGATAATAAACGCACTCTACACACACGTACACATGGATGTTGTATTGTAAAAACAATGTCTTCGGAAAGTATTCACACCCCTTGACTTTTTCCACATTTTGTTACGTTACAGCCTTATTAAAACATTTATTTCATTGTTTATTTCTCAGTTTGGCCGGGCGGCCAACTCTAGGAAGAGTCTTAATTGTTCCCAACATCCTCAATTTAAGAATGATGGAGGCCTCTGTTTTCTTGGGGACATTTAAAAGCTGCAGACATTTTTTGGTACCCTCCCCAGAATTGTGTCTCGACACTGTCCTGTCTCCAAAAAATGTGGAAAAAGTCAAGGGGTCTGAATTCTTTCCGAAGTGTTATGAAATGTAATGTCATGTAATGTTTTTTATTGTATATAACTGTCTTAATGTTGCTGGACCCCAGGAATAGTAGCTTCTGGCTTGGCAGGAATTAATGGGGATCCTTAATAAATACAAATACAAAAAATAGTGTCAATAATTTGGAACCAACAATATATTTGATTAGTCATATGATTTATGGATATGCACTCAGAGAGAACTCCCCTCTAGCGTTCATGCTGCCCTCTTTTGCAGCTGAGGTTTGTTAGATTTCATCAAGCAAAGTTAAATCAAGGACTTGATTGTATTAAAAGCAATCTACATATAAAGCTAGAAATGGAAATGGCTTGGACAGTTGCCACAGTAGACGTAAAGAGGCAGTATCCCATTTGAATTGAAGCAGCGGACGTAGAGAAGGAGAGAGGGGCCATGCTCGTGGCTGCCGTGTTCCATTAGTGATATCAGACAACCTTTGAGTCGCTCCACGATGTTCAGAGATGGGGCTTATACTGCTGAAAGGCCATAGTTTTTTTATCACTCAGACTTTTGGCCCTCCATTACTTTACATTCTTCACAGGCTATCCCTATTTCATCAATGCTGGACTTAATTGAAAAATAGCTTGCCGTACTTGAAATGTTTTATGTGAACATAAAGGGGGACCGAAGTGGAGGATTCACCAGAGATGAAAAAGTGATTCAAATCAAATCAAAGTTTATTTGTCACGTGCGCCAAATACAACAGGTGAAATGCTTACTTACAGGCTCCAACCAACAGTGAATTTTTAAAGTAAAAATAAGGTATTCGGTGAACAAAGATACGTAAAAAAAATACAAACAACAGTAAAAAAGACAGTGACAAATAACAGTAGCGAGGCTATATACAGTAGGGAGACTATAACAGTAGCGAGGCTATATACAGTAGGGAGACTATAACAGTAGCGAGGCTATATACAGTAGGGAGACTATAACAGTAGCGAGGCTATATACAGTAGGGAGACTATAACAGTAGCGAGGCTATATACAGTAGGGAGACTATAACAGTAGCGAGGCTATATACAGTAGTGAAACTATAACAGTAGCGAGGCTATATACAGTAGGGAGACTATAACAGTAGCGAGGCTATATACAGTAGTGAGACTATAACAGTAGCGAGGCTATATACAGTAGTGAGACTATAACAGTAGCGAGGCTATATACAGTAGTGAGACTATAACAGTAGCGAGGCTATATACAGTAGGGAGACTATAACAGTAGCGAAGCTATATACAGTAGGGAGACTATAACAGTAGCGAGGCTATATACAGTAGGGAGACTATAACAGTAGCGAGGCTATATACAGTAGGGAGACTATAACAGTAGCGAGGCTATATACAGTAGTGAGACTATAACAGTAGCGAGGCTATATACAGTAGGGAGACTATAACAGTAGCGAGGCTATATACAGTAGTGAGACTATAACAGTAGCGAGGCTATATACAGTAGGGAGACTATAACAGTAGCGAGGCTATATACAGTAGGGAGACTATAACAGTAGCGAGGCTATATACAGTAGTGAGACTATAACAGTAGCGAGGCTATATATAGTAGGGAGACTATAACAGTAGCGAGGCTATATACAGTAGTGAGACTATAACAGTAGCGAGGCTATATACAGTAGTGAGACTATAACAGTAGCGAGGCTATATACAGTAGGGAGACTATAACAGTAGCGAGGCTATATACAGTAGTGAGACTATAACAGTAGCGAGGCTATATACAGTAGGGAGACTATAACAGTAGCGAGGCTATATACAGTAGGGAGACTATAACAGTAGCGAGGCTATATACAGTAGGGAGACTATAACAGTAGCGAGGCTATATACAGTAGTGAGACTATAACAGTAGCGAGGCTATATACAGTAGGGAGACTATAACAGTAGCGAGGCTATATACAGTAGTGAGACTATAACAGTAGCGAGGCTATATACAGTAGGGAGACTATAACGGTAGCGAGGCTATATACAGTAGGGAGACTATAACAGTAGCGAGGCTATATACAGTAGGGAGACTATAACAGTAGCGAGGCTATATACATTAGGGAGACTATAACAGTAGCGAGGCTATATACAGTAGTGAGACTATAACAGTAGCGAGGCTATGTACAGTAGGGAGACTATAACAGTAGCGAGGCTATATACAGTAGTGAAACTATAACAGTAGCGAGGCTATATACAGTAGGGAGACTATAACAGTAGCGAGGCTATATACAGTAGTGAGACTATAACAGTAGCGAGGCTATATACAGTAGTGAGACTATAACAGTAGCGAGGCTATATACAGTAGGGAGACTATAACATTAGCGAGGCTATATACAGTAGGGAGACTATAACAGTAGCGAGGCTATATACGGTAGTGAGACTATAACAGTAGCGAGGCTATATGAAGTAGGGAGACGATAACAGTAGCGAGGCTATATACAGTAGGGAGACTATAACAGTAGCGAGGCTATATACAGTAGGGAGACTATAACAGTAGCGAGGCTATATACAGTAGGGAGACTATAACAGTAGCGAGGCTATATACAGTAGGGAGACTATAACAGTAGCGAGGCTATATACGGTAGTGAGACTATAACAGTAGCGAGGCTATATGAAGTAGGGAGACTATAACAGTAGCGAGGCTATATACGGTAGTGAGACTATAACAGTAGCGAGGCTATATACAGTAGGGAGACTATAACAGTAGCGAGGCTATATACAGTAGGGAGACTATAACAGTAGCGAGGCTATATACAGTAGGGAGACTATAACAGTAGCGAAACTATATACAGTAGGGAGACTATAACAGTAGCGAGGCTATATGAAGTAGGGAGACTATAACAGTAGCGAGGCTATATACGGTAGTGAGACTATAACAGTAGCGAGGCTATATACAGTAGGGAGACTATAACAGTAGCGAGGCTATATACAGTAGTGAGACTATAACAGTAGCGAGGCTATATACAGTAGGGAGACTATAACGGTAGCGAGGCTATATACAGTAGGGAGACTATAACAGTAGCGAGGCTATATACAGTAGGGAGACTATAACAGTAGCGAGGCTATATACATTAGGAGACTATAACAGTAGCGAGGCTATATACAGTAGTGAGACTATAACAGTAGCGAGGCTATGTACAGTAGGGAGACTATAACAGTAGCGAGGCTATATACAGTAGTGAAACTATAACAGTAGCGAGGCTATATACAGTAGGGAGACTATAACAGTAGCGAGGCTATATACAGTAGTGAGACTATAACAGTAGCGAGGCTATATACAGTAGTGAGACTATAACAGTAGCGAGGCTATATACAGTAGGGAGACTATAACATTAGCGAGGCTATATACAGTAGGGAGACTATAACAGTAGCGAGGCTATATACGGTAGTGAGACTATAACAGTAGCGAGGCTATATGAAGTAGGGAGACGATAACAGTAGCGAGGCTATATACAGTAGGGAGACTATAACAGTAGCGAGGCTATATACAGTAGGGAGACTATAACAGTAGCGAGGCTATATACAGTAGGGAGACTATAACAGTAGCGAGGCTATATACAGTAGTGAGACTATAACAGTAGCGAGGCTATATACAGTAGTGAGACTATAACAGTAGCGAGGCTATATACAGTAGGGAGACTATAACATTAGCGAGGCTATATACAGTAGGGAGACTATAACAGTAGCGAGGCTATATACGGTAGTGAGACTATAACAGTAGCGAGGCTATATGAAGTAGGAGACGATAACAGTAGCGAGGCTATATACAGTAGGGAGACTATAACAGTAGCGAGGCTATATACAGTAGGGAGACTATAACAGTAGCGAGGCTATATACAGTAGGGAGACTATAACAGTAGCGAGGCTATATACAGTAGGGAGACTATAACAGTAGCGAGGCTATATACAGTAGTGAGACTATAACAGTAGCGAGGCTATATGAAGTAGGAGACTATAACAGTAGCGAGGCTATATACGGTAGTGAGACTATAACAGTAGCGAGGCTATATACAGTAGGGAGACTATAACAGTAGCGAGGCTATATACAGTAGGGAGACTATAACAGTAGCGAGGCTATATACAGTAGGGAGACTATAACAGTAGCGAAACTATATACAGTAGGGAGACTATAACAGTAGCGAGGCTATATGAAGTAGGGAGACTATAACAGTAGCGAGGCTATATACGGTAGTGAGACTATAACAGTAGCGAGGCTATATACAGTAGGGAGACTATAACAGTAGCGAGGCTATATACAGTAGTGAGACTATAACAGTAGCGAGGCTATATACAGTAGGGAGACTATAACGGTAGCGAGGCTATATACAGTAGGGAGACTATAACAGTAGCGAGGCTATATACAGTAGGGAGACTATAACAGTAGCGAGGCTATATACATTAGGGAGACTATAACAGTAGCGAGGCTATATACAGTAGTGAGACTATAACAGTAGCGAGGCTATGTACAGTAGGGAGACTATAACAGTAGCGAGGCTATATACAGTAGTGAGACTATAACAGTAGCGAGGCTATATACAGTAGGAGACTATAACAGTAGCGAGGCTATATACAGTAGTGAGACTATAACAGTAGCGAGGCTATATACAGTAGTGAGACTATAACAGTAGCGAGGCTATATACAGTAGGGAGACTATAACATTAGCGAGGCTATATACAGTAGGGAGACTATAACAGTAGCGAGGCTATATACGGTAGTGAGACTATAACAGTAGCGAGGCTATATGAAGTAGGGAGACTATAACAGTAGCGAGGCTATATACAGTAGGGAGACTATAACAGTAGCGAGGCTATATACAGTAGGGAGACTATAACAGTAGCGAGGCTATATACAGTAGGGAGACTATAACAGTAGCGAGGCTATATACAGTAGGGAGACTATAACAGTAGCGAGGCTATATACGGTAGTGAGACTATAACAGTAGCGAGGCTATATGAAGTAGGGAGACTATAACAGTAGCGAGGCTATATACAGTAGTGAGACTATAACAGTAGCGAGGCTATATACAGTAGGGAGACTATAACAGTAGCGAGGCTATATACAGTAGGGAGACTATAACAGTAGCGAGGCTATATACAGTAGGGAGACTATAACAGTAGCAGAGGGAGACTATAACAGTAGCGAGGCTATATGAAGTAGGGAGACTATAACAGTAGCGAGGCTATATACGGTAGTGAGACTATAACAGAGACTATATACAGTAGGGAGACTATAACAGAGGCTATATACAGTAGGGAGACTATAACAGTAGCGAGGCTATATACAGTAGGGAGACTATAACAGTAGCGAAACTATATACAGTAGGGAGACTATAACAGTAGCGAGGCTATATACAGTAGGGAGACGATAACAGTAGCGAGTCTATATACAGTAGGGAGACGATAACAGTAGCGAGGCTATATACAGTAGTGAGACTATAACAGTAGCGAGGCTATATACAGTAGGGAGACTATAACAGTAGCGAGGCTATATACAGTAGGGAGACTATAACAGTAGCGAGGCTATATACAGTAGGGAGACTATAACAGTAGCGAAGCTATATACAGTAGGGAGACTATAACAGTAGCGAGGCTATATACACTAGGGAGACTATAACAGTAGCGAGGCTATATACAGTAGGGAGACTATAACAGTAGCGAGGCTATATACAGTAGGGAGACTATAACAGTAGCGAGGCTATATACAGTAGTGAGACTATAACAGTAGCGAGGCTGTATATAGTAGGGAGACTATAACAGTAGCGAGGCTATATACAGTAGTGAGACTATAACAGTAGCGAGGCTATATACAGTAGGGAGACTATAACAGTAGCGAGGCTATATACAGTAGTGAGACTATAACAGTAGCGAGGCTATATACAGTAGGGAGACTATAACAGTAGCGAGGCTATATACAGTAGGGAGACTATAACAGTAGCGAGGCTATATACAGTAGGGAGACTATAACAGTAGCAAGGCTATATACAGTAGTGAGACTATAACAGTAGCGAGGCTATATACAGTAGGGAGACTATAACAGTAGCGAGGCTATATACAGTAGTGAGACTATAACAGTAGCGAGGCTATATACAGTAGGGAGACTATAACAGTAGCGAGGCTATATACTGTAGGGAGACTATAACAGTAGCGAGGCTATATACAGTAGGGAGACTATAACAGTAGCGAGGCTATATACAGTAGGGAGACTATAACGGTAGCGAGGCTATATACAGTAGGGAGACTATAACGGTAGCGAGGCTATATACAGTAGGGAGACTATAACAGTAGCGAGGCTATATACAGTAGGGAGACTATAACAGTAGCGAGGCTATATACAGTAGGGAGACTATAACAGTAGCGAGGCTATATACAGTAGGGAGACTATAACAGTAGCGAGGCTATATACAGTAGTGAAACTATAACAGTAGCGAGGCTATATACAGTAGGGAGACTATAACAGTAGCGAGGCTATATACAGTAGTGAGACTATAACAGTAGTGAGGCTATATACAGTAGGGAGACTATAACAGTAGCGAGGCTATATACAGTAGGGAGACTATAACAGTAGCGAGGCTATATACGGTAGTGAGACTATAACAGTAGCGAGGCTATATACAGTAGGGAGACTATAACAGTAGTGAAACTATATACAGGCAACGGTTAGTCGGGCTGATTGGGGTAGATTAAAATGTATCTTCAAAAATAATTCTGTACCTTTAGTTACATTTAATTGCTGTTTATTGAATTAACATAATCTATGTGTTTGCTTTTTTAAGATCATTTTTAATTGTGTCTAACTTAGTGTTTGTTAATTATTGTAATTATAATGGAGTACTTGGCGGAAAAATCACTGTCTCAATTAATCCTTATTTGCAAATTGCCAATTACTGAAAAACTCATTATAAAGAGTTGCATTATTTGGTTTGATTTCCTGTGTTTTTCTGCTCTTTAATGTCTCAAATGAAAATGTAAAACAAGTATAGGTCGTGTATTTCCGCACCTGTAAAAATATCTCACAACATAACTTACTATAGGGGGAATATGCTGGTCTATTTGGTAAATGCAACAGCCCTAGATTACTGTAAGGTTGTTACAGGGGTCTTTTCTAATTGGTCGTCTGTCTCTGGTCTGTGTCCATACAGATTTGCCACTTGTCAATCTGTCAGTGGAGCCTCAGCCCATTCTGGAAGGAAACCTTGTCAAGTTCCACTGCTCGGCCAAGGCTAACCCACCTGTCACATTGTACAGGTAAGATTACCTACCTATACATTCATACCTTCTCTCTCTCTGTCTCTGTCTGTCTCTCTCTCTCTCTCTCTCTCTCTTGATAGTCTATATCAGATTATTTTCACTCTGAACTTGGTTCCTTGGTAAGACTTTGAACGTGCTGTCTCAGAACTTTACTTTAAACTCCATTACTAGTTTCTCAATGAGAAATGTATTATAGCAAAATATATGTGAGCCAGACATAATGCATTATGCAATGCCCCATAATGAGAAAGAAAAACGCTGACAAAAACTTCAAATGATATACAAAGGTCCTGTCTGATTAATGTTGCTTGCTGCTAATAACTTCTCACATTAAGTCAAATGTGGCACTTCACTATTGATGGTATTAATCATTGTCAGAGAATTCTTATGATGCCGTGACACTATTAAATCTCTTGCAGATTTGGAAAATATTCACAGAAAAACATACAGAGAAAAATCTAATGCCAAACGTCTGTTGAAATTCATTCCCAGTCATGTACTTAGAGACTAATGAATGCATTGACTTGCATGGCTTTGCTTTGAGATACTATTGTCTATATCCACTGAACATAGATACATTACATTGAGTGGAAGAAGAGCTGGCATTGTGTTGTATCTGATGAGGATGCCAGGGTTACAAGGTATCCTGTTAAAAAGGTGACATGAGTGTCTGAGTACTGCAGCAGAGCCAATGGACATTTGAGTGGAAGGAGTGGGTTGATCTTCTGAATCTACGCTGAACCCATGCCTGTGCTTTTTCTCAATCCTTTTTGGATTCTGACTGACAACTTCAAGCACACACTGAGAGACTTGATTTGGAACACTGAGTTCTTCAATTCTCACAAGAAACGTTTCCTTTCCGCTCAGAGAGGATTGGGGATAAAGAAGAAATTCTCATGAAACTTGGTCCTTGAAGAGGTGTAATGCCAAGGTGATTTGTCAAGACATGCTTTTCTGTGAGGGTTTTAAAACCAAGGGAAGAATAAGTGGAACAAAATCAATAGCGAAGGGAATTGCCCAGCCGACACTGAGTCTGAAGCTGTATTGGGAAATGAAATGGATCTACAACACACTCACAGGTGGCAAAACAGAGACATTCCTTTGATAGATTCTGCCCTTTTAAAAAACAGATATCAAGGCAAACAAGACTTGTGTTTGATTGTGCAGGTTTACACCAAAGACAGGTATTCTGCTACAATCACCGTGGAACTCAGTCTCTATTGTTGTGGGACATGGATCAATGTTCCACTAAGAGGGCCTGGGTCCTTGGGAGCCTTGGTGGGTCAGATTCCTTTTAGCCTTGGAAACCAATGGATAATGTAATGAAAAAAGGAGGGAGGTTGAACTTCAGGCTGAAATAGGCACTTTCTAGAAGGGTTTCACTAGTGTTAGGATCCAATACCACTTTGAGTTGAGTCCTCTGCACGTCTGAACCCACACTTCACTGCTGTTCATTGGGCTGTGATAATATAGCAATATTTTTTCTGCAACCATGCAGATTCATTTACGATTCATTTTAGCACACATTCTGTAACGGTTTTCGTCCTCCTCTTCTGAGGAGGCGTAGGAAGTATCGGACCAATGCGCGGCGTGGTAAGTGTTCATAATATTATTTTAATGAAATATAACTGAACACAGAAAACAAAGAATAAGAAAACAAATTGAAACCGACACAGTCCCGCAGTCCCGGAGCAAACATTGACACGGAAAATAATCACCCTCAACAAAAACAGGCTACCTAAGTATGATTCTCAATCAGAGACAGCTGCCTCTGATTGAGAACCATACCAGGCCAAAACCAGAAATACAACATAGAAAAAAGAACATAGACTACCCACCCCAACTCCCGCCCTGACCAAACTAACTCAAAGACATAATAAAGGAACTAAGGTCAGAACGTGACATATTCTTCAAAATAACTGTTTGATATTTTATCTCCAGGCTCTCTCAGTCTACATTTGGGAGTGTTGCACTGTTCCTGTCTCCACTGGGGAGTTGATTGAGGAGAACCCTCCTTGTCCCCCGGAGAGCTTTACAGCAGTGCAGAGTAGGGAGCTAGTGGTACGGTGTGTCTGTTAGTCAGCTCTAATACACCCTGTCTCTGGAGATCAGATATGGCACAAGGACAGGGCAGCCCTTAGAGTGATGGCCTCTCTTCTAACCTCCAGAGTGCCATCCATCCTCAGCACACCACTCTGCCATCCTCCACTTCAATAAGCACTTCACACACATACAGAGCCACGGTAGCAGAGGAAGAGTCAATGACATGGTGATTTCTATTCTCTATGATCTGCTGTGATTGGCCGCTCTATGAATGTTGCTTAACAAAGCGAATGGAAATAAGTCTCTAGTCTACAGATATCTCTCAGGCAGAGCCAGAACCCTTACTCCTGGGAGGAAAGAACATGTGCCTCAGGGATAGTGGATAGGATAGGAGTAGAGGATAGGGAGTAACCTAACGTAACAGGCAAAGAAAGATGCCTGAGCGGAGTTCTCATTTATGTTTTTCAGGGAAAACGGAAGTTAGGTTGAAAATACTGTATCTCTGAAAACCGGATGTTAGCGTTTTCTAGCGACTCATAGGCTAGATACGGGGGAAGTACTGTTGGAAGTAAGTTTGTGTTTTTGTCTGAGTGTGTTGATGTGAATCGAGGAATTGTAAAATAATAGAGCTGTTAAGGGATCTTCATTACATAATGGAAGGAGGAGGGGCAACCATAATAATTCAACATCATATTGAACACCCTGGTGGTACAGATTTCACTACTCCAAGAAGAGGCACTCCGGAGAGGGACACAACAGAAGAGGAGTTTCAGCTCTCTCACCTGCACACTCTACCATAAACACATCCCTCTTCACGCCCAGAAAACACCATCCCCAATTCTCTCCCCAGTTAAACAATTAGCATGTTGTTGCTACTTTGATTTTTTTTGGTCAGTTCTACCATCTACCTTTTCCTTGTCTGTGTCGCTGAGGTGGCTAATGAAGAGGTTTACCATCATGGCGCTTTCCGTCACATTGTCTGTGGGCATTGCCACTGTTTGTTTTTCCACAACCGTGCTTCACCTGCGACTCGCTTTGTGCCACCCAGTGCATCCAGCCTACGAGAATAGCGAGAGAGAGAAAAAAACAAAGTAGCAAATTAAATCCATCTTGTCTGTTTTACTGGCATAAACACTTTGGCTGTACAAAATAGTTTGACTAGTACCATGCCACTAATGACAGTAATGTTTTAAAGGAAGGTACAACAGCGATGTTCTATGATGTTGTTATTTCATTGCCAGACAAACAGACTTCCTGGTTTTATTTTACCAGTTATTATGTCAGTTAAGAACAAATCCTTATTTTCAATGACAGCCTAGGAACAGTGGGTTACCTGCCTGTTCAGGGGCAGAACAAAAGCTTTGTACCTTGTCAGCTCATGGGTTTGAACTCACAACTTTCCAGTTACTAGTCCAAAACTCTAACCACTAGGCTACCCTGCCGGCCTAGTCTCTAAGTACAATTGCGAGGCACCAAACTGATAGTCTCATCATCTTTGCTCATGTTCTCTATCCAATGGCAGACAGTATATTGGAATGTCATTCACAATGTGTTGAAACTATAGATAATGTGTTGTTCTCTCTTCTAATATTGGGCCTTTTGTCATATTATGTCAAATCAAGAGACATTTCTGTATTATTTGCTTTACACATTTTATTCAAAAAACATCAGGGTGCGATTTGATCAACACATCATTATGAAAGTGTCTCTTTTCCATTGAAATAAGTATTTTTATATATTCAACATTATGAAAATGCAAATGAGCAACATAATCTGTGCTGTGATGCACATAACCATGCTGATAATAATAATAATGTATTCTATATGTTAATAAGATAGGTAGATTGTTTAATTTAATATAATTCAGTTTGACCATTCTTGTCCCCTCTTTTCAGTGGGAGAGAACAAGGTTGGGTTTTCACTGTTCTTTCCCTGGTAAACACAGATTTCACTGATGTTGCCGCACGCACGCGCGCGCACACACGCACACACACACACACACACACACACACACACACACACACACACACACACACACACACACACACACACACACACACACACACACACACACACACACACACACACACACACACACACACCCTAAGGCACACACCTGACTTACACCTCATCGTGTGACCTACATCCATGAATAGGTCCGGGTGGTAAGTGAGCTGTTGAGTAAGTTCTCGCTGGCCCCTCTGCCCTCCCAGAGGAGATGCAGGTGTCTGATGGATGCAGAGCTGGCTTTGTTTAGACTCTATTGGATGGGGACCAGCACACCAGCCGAGCTTTCACACTCCCTGCAGGCACTAGCATTCTGTCTCTGCTCTCTCTACACTGTGGACCTCCCAGTCCTGGCAGCCTCACACTCCATTTGGGAGAAACCTGCTGGCCAAACTTCTGTGCTTAACTCACTGTAACTCCTCCAGTACTCTATCAACCCTACACTCTCAGTCACAGCCTGTGGAGAGTCATTCATCATCAGACACTGAGATTCAGAGGGCATTAATGATCACTGTCATCATCAGCGCATTTATTGACATCCAATATTCATAGACAGTGTGTTGTCATTATCATAGTCATTATCATAATACTTCATTCAATATTTTGTGTACAGGATTGTTTTCTTGAGGGACTATACACACAGAATGTTTGCTTTGTGTAGATTACTGTAACGGTATTAATATTTTCTTGAATCCAGCACATTCTCCTCCTGGATAAGTTATGTAAGGAAGGGACAGGCGAGCCAAGCACACCCATATGCCCTAATTTTTATATTTTTGGAAGCACAGGTGTCCCTGTGCATATTCAGCAGACAGTGATCTCAGTGGCTTGATTTTGCACGCAGTGAACTGGCTCCTATAGTGTGGAAACATCTCCTCAGCAGCAAAATGAGCAGCAGAGAAAAATCTACTGGAGCCAATTAGAAAGCTGCTTCACTTGCTGAATGAATGAGGAAATCTAAATGATACTATTCCAGTCAAGCAAAGACCAAGGCTTCACTCATGGATAACAAACAAGTCCCCTATCCCTGGAATACACAGTGTACAGTGTACCCTGTATTCTTGGGTGAGAAAATAGATCCATGTTTTGTGACAGTTAGAAGTGAAAGGTTATCTTCGCCCACAAGAGCATGCAAATACATCTCTTTCTGGGGAAGGGGAGAGGATTAAGATTATACAGAGTTGAATGTCCCAAAATACCTTGTAAATATGACCGAGAAGCAGCCCCAAACATCCACTCATGCCCTGGCTCGCTTTAATAAATGGTCCCTGTCTCCCACAGCAACAGGGAACCGTCCAGTATGGCATGCCGAACAAGACAGAAGCGGTGAAATCAGGAGGCATTGCTCCAACACAAACGGATGTTCTTCATGTAATCCTGTGTCAATGTATTAACATCAGGTGCCTTTACGTGCATACAGTACGTGTCAGCCGGCATCGTCAGGGGGACTCTACCATACAGTACGTGTCAGCCGGCATTGTCAGGGGGACTCTACCATACAGTACGTGTCAGCTGGCATCGTCAGGGGGACTCTACCATACAGTACGTGTCAGCCGGCATCGTCAGGGGGACTCTACCATACAGTACGTGTCAGCCGGCATCGTCAGGGGGACATTACCATACAGTATGTGTCAGCCGGCATCGTCAGGGGGACTCTACCATACAGTACGTGTCAGCCGGCATCGTCAGGGGGACTCTACCATACAGTACGTGTCAGCCGGCATCGTCAGGGGGACATTACCATACAGTACGTGTCAGTCGGCATCGTCAGGGGGACTCTGCCATACAGTACGTGTCAGCCGGCATCGTCAGGGGGACATTACCATACAGTACGTGTCAGCCGGCATCGTCAGAGGGACTCTACCATACAGTACGTGTCAGCCGGCATCGTCAGGGGGACTCTACCATACAGTACGTGTCAGCCGGCATCGTCAGGGGGACTCTACCATACAGTACGTGTCAGCCGGCATCGTCAGGGGGACTCTACCATACAGTACGTGTCAGCCGGCATCGTCAGGGGGACTCTACCATACAGTACGTGTCAGCCGGCATTGTCAGGGGGACTCTACCATACAGTACGTGTCAGCCGGCATCGTCAGGGGGACTCTACCATACAGTACGTGTCAGCCGGCATCGTCAGGGGGACTCTACCATACAGTACGTGTCAGCCGGCATCGTCAGGGGGACATTACCATACAGTACGTGTCAGCCGGCATCGTCAGGGGACTCTACCATACAGTACGTGTCAGCCGGCATCGTCAGGGGGACTCTACCATACAGTACGTGTCAGCCGGCATCGTCAGGGGGACTCTACCATACAGTACGTGTCAGCCGGCATCGTCAGGGGGACATTACCATACAGTACGTGTCAGCCGGCATCGTCAGGGGGACATTACCATACAGTACGTGTCAGCCGGCATCGTCAGGGGGACTCTGCCATACAGTACGTGTCAGCCGGCATCGTCAGGGGGACATTACCATACAGTACGTGTCAGCCGGCATCGTCAGGGGGACTCTACCATACAGTACGTGTCAGCCGGCATCGTCAGGGGGACTCTACCATACAGTACGTGTCAGCCGGCATCGTCAGGGGGACTCTACCATACAGTACGTGTCAGCCGGCATCGTCAGGGGGACTCTACCATACAGTACGTGTCAGCCGGCATCGTCAGGGGGACTCTACCATACAGTACGTGTCAGCCGGCATCGTCAGGGGGACTCTACCATACAGTACGTGTCAGCCGGCATCGTCAGGGGGACTCTACCATACAGTACGTGTCAGCCGGCATCGTCAGGGGATGGATGGCTGCCACAAAAATATGCTGAAGCCAGCAGAGAACCTGCACAGGAATGTTTTTTTTTTCAGAGAACAACGTGGTCCTGACATGGAAGGAGAGGAACTGTCTTGATGTTTCATCCCTCCCTCCTCTCCCCCCCATCCTCTCATCCTTCAGACAGGTGCCATCATGACCGGGACTGAAACGTTATTAGTCAGAAGCAACCCATTCTTCATTTTGGTCTGGTGGTAATGCGTGTTCAAAATGTCTTCCTTCTGCAGATATTCTGGGCCCTCAGCAGAGTATTTTCCGACAACCATAGGCCAGGCGACCATAGGTCAACAATAAGGTCAAAGCAATTTGCGAATACCAGTAGATTATCAGACCACCCCTCTCTCTCTCTCTCTCTCTCTCTCTCTCTCTCTCTCTATCTATTTATCTATCTATCTATTGCACTTCACTACAGGTGGGCCAAAGGAGGTAATGTGATAAAGGAGGTCTCTGGGGACACCTATGAGGTCATTGTGGACCACTCCTTCTTCACCGAGCCAGTCTCCTGTGAGGTCACCAACCCTCTGGGCAGCACCAACATCAGCCGTAACGTCGACGTCTACTGTGAGTGCTTCTACAGTGTTGCACTTTCTGTGGCTATCCAATATTGATGTCCACCCAATGTTATACATCCTATTTAGATACATTCTGCAGCTGACCGTATGGTACTGTGTTATAGAGTGTTCTGTGTTGCTGGTGACGTTGTGTTGATTGTACTGACTGTGTCTGTGTTCCTGCAGTTGGTCCACGCATGTCTGCAGAGCCCCAGTCCTTACAGGTGGATCTGGGGTCTGATGCTGTATTCAACTGTGCTTGGACTGGAAACCCCTCCCTCACCATCGTCTGGATGAAGAGGGGCTCTGGGGTGGTAAGTATACACATCCAATGTCTTTCAGAATTTCATGATTGTTTTGACTAGGTGCGATACACTGTAGATTGTGATCCATTGTTCCAATCAGGTTAGCCTATACTTTCAATGTCATTTACTTTATATTGGTATATTTTTCACAACCACCCCCGTATCATGCTGGCCACAGCAGTAACTTCATTAATTATAAAAAATCTAACCGCAGCAGTCATGCAGGATTCAGGTGACAAAGCAGTGCCCTTTGAGCTCAAATCAGTTGTTTTCAAAATCTCATTAATCTCAAAATTCTGAGGCAGCTAGCGGTTCGGGCTCGTTAGCGGCCCTGCTCCCTGACTCCTGGCCGGAGATGTGTTGAGGTGAGCAAAGGGGCATGCAATTGATCTGCCAGCCAGGCTCATTCCTCAACTCCGTACACATCAAACTTCCAAGCCTGGAGATGGAGCCCAAAACCGCCCCTCTCTCGTATGAGCCTGGCCTCAAATTGGATTTTAATAATAGAAGAGAGGTGACCTTTAAGGCGTTAAGAGGAGCATAGGCTGCTTTGTGCTGCCTCAAATGAGAAGGTGACCTCTCACTGCTCATTCAGTGACTCTTGACCTCCGTGCGGCAGGTACTAAGCAACGAGAACATCCTGACACTCAAGGCTGTGAGGCAGGAAGATGCTGGGAAATATGTGTGCCGTGCCGTGGTTCCGCGAGTCGGCGCCGGGGAGAAGGAGGTTTCTCTGACCGTCAACGGTAAGTGTCACACTGGTCAGGAATGTATTGAGTGGTTTGCGGGTCACATCTGTAAAGAAGAAAGCAATTTATCACTACAGCCTGTACTGAGCATCGTCTGTGGTTTACACACAAAAACATATCTTCACCCCAAAGACTTTCCAACAATACGGGGGAAGGAGAAGGTTTGTTATTGGGTCTCATGCTCTGAATAAATGTATGCAGTGATGCCATCTCTCAATGTACAGTATTTACTCTAGAAAAGGTTTCAAATTCAACAGTGGGTAGTAGCCCACAGCAGAGAGATTCACAGCATTGATCTGGTGGTAACGCGTGTAACAGATGCATGAAAATGTATTTCCTTGACATTTCATCAGTCCTTAGAAAGACACAGGGATGGATGGATAATATAGCTAGCGCATCCCGGATATTGCATTATAATCCTTAAACTGCTTTAATGCTGATTAGATTCTGTAGGAGTCGAGGACAGGGTTGGCGTTTTCAGGCCGTGACTGACTAATGAATGCAGAGCAATGGAATGGTGGGAGACCCCGCAACTCGCAGACAAATGACTTCATTAACACCGCTTGGTATTCACAGAGCGTGCATTAGTGTTGCAGCAGCTATCAGTCGCAGAATTTACATGTTCTTTAAAGGGCTTTTTCTCACCATGTCCATTTGCATGGGTGGTAGATAGAAGTAAAGAACAAAAGGATTTTGTTGAGGTATTGTCCTTGACAATATATTGGATACCTTGAATGCAATCGTACAATGTCTGTTGTTAGCAGCGTTGTTGCTTATTTTTAAACTTGTACAGTAGCTGAGCATCAGCGAGAATGGCATCCAAATGCCCCTTTCGTCATTGGATTACAACCACTAGTGTGTGCTTTTCTATCAGTAGCCTAGTTCTGTTCAAGATCAGAGCTCCAATAGTATGGAGCAAAGTCATTCCTAATTTACATCTTAACAGTTTTGTTTTATCCCAGCATCCTTTTTACTGTCTGGACTAGTAAACAAAATCTCTGTTCAAGTTTATTTTCCCAATTGAATTGGTCTTTCTTTCATGTAAAACTATCTATGGGGATTGCGTTACTTCTGTATACAACACTATACAAAGAGAAGATACATTGCTTTAATAATAATAGTGATAACACAACACATAGAACACACATTGGGAAAAATAACACAAAGCGGAAAATGTTTGCTTCAGTCTCTGCAAACTTCAGTCAAGCCGTTATGCGCTTCTTTACTGGTGTTTACTTCTCTTGTATTTCTTTATGTTCACCTTTTCTTCAGCCTCTCTTGCCTCACGGCCTGGATCTGTCTCTGACATTAAAAAGACAAATTCTTTGTTACAGTCTGAATAACTGAAATCCACGCTTTCTTAAAACCACACAATGGGTCCTCACTCGAAATGTTCACATTTCTAACCTGCCCAGTCCTCTCAGCGAATCAGATTGTCGAGGCCGAGGAAGCACAAACAGAGTGTTTGAAGTGGCAGCATGTGGAGAGGACTCTCCCACGGTTTGCTGCTTGATTGTTGTAAGTTGTCTTCTTTATGGCAGATGAAGCTGTATTCTCCTCAGCCCTCATCAACCTGAGGTCTTTGACATCCAATAGGATCCAATTGGATCTGACAGTGAAAGAAGGGCATGACTGATGACCGTGCGTTTTGGGAGACGCCTTGATCGTGTCTCAGAAAGACTGAGTATATGCACGGTGTGAGGGAGTGTGTGTGTGTGTGTTTGCATGTTTTGCTATTTGTTTCCCATCTCTTATGCCTGGATCATTTTACACAAACAATTGAAATGCATGTGTTTAGAATTTGTCAATATGTTCTTTCTTCCGTTGCATGTCAACGACTCCCACTGCGCAGCAACACAGACAAGAGAATCCTCTCCTTCCCTGGGGACTGGTGTAATTTAATTAGAATCAAATAGCTAGCAGGGGAGGCAGTTTATGTTGAAGTCACTAATGAATACGTATTGCTCGCTCTAGTTTAACATCCTCACACAGTCAGTCTGAGCTTCAATATTTGTTTGAGTGACGATATTGTATTGTGCTTGTTTTTTTGATCATGTGTTCAATGCATCCTTGTGCAATATACACACACAGAGACAACTAGTAGGTATATGGCTGGATCTTTGCTTGAGATTTGTAGCCTACATGTGTTTGTGTCCCTATCAATGAACTTGGACATATTATATTTGAATGAGTGTTTGTTCGTAGAGGTATGAGTCTGTCCATCTTGTGTATTTCTTGGTAGGTGTGTGTTCCTGTCTGTCTGTCTGTCTCTGTCTCTGTCTCTGTCTCTGTCTCTGTGTCTGTGTCTGTGTCTGTGTCTGTGTCTGTGTCTGTCTGTCTGTCTATCTGTCTGTCTGTCTGTCTGTCTGTCTGTCTGTCTGTCTGTCTCTGCCTGCCTGCCTAATCAGATGTTAGGCAGCCCAGGGAGAGGGAGCACATTAACACATTAATGGAGAAAGTGGGCCAATGTGCCTTCTAGTCTCCCACGGGGCATCTTGTTGTTGTAGTTATATTTTTCTTTGCCAGACATAGTCTTTATATGCTCAATAAATTAGCATTTCATTCCTTCTCCAAGTGCCAAGACAGAGCTTAAAGAAACCAGCACAAATTAATAATTCAGTTGAGAAATACCATTCAATGGATGTGACAGAGATTGTAATAGAATACAACATCTCTGAGGTGCTTTGAATGAGCTGTTGCAAGGAAGCACAAAAGGACACACCTTTTCAAAGCTCAGGCTATACTTCCAACTCTGTTTGCAAATGCAAGGCCCGGTCTTTGACGTAGGGTCTTTCGACAAGGTGATGAACAAAGAATAACAAATAATCCGATTTTGAAGCAGCCCATTTCATACTCTTAAAAAAATCTCTGACCATATCGACTGTGTCCACTGACAGTTGGAGCACTCACACCACCTAACAGCTCCCTCTCTCTCTGATCAGACAGTCTGCGCGCGCACACACACACACACACACACACACACACACACACACACACACACACACACACACACACACACACACACACACACACACACACACACACACACACACACACACACACACACACACACACACACACACACTCCTCCCTTTCCTCTGAAGGAGCCACCACACCCCAACAGTCTGAGGCAGAGAGATAAAACCATCTAATTATATTCCTCATTTGCAGCCCTGATCCACAGAGCAGATTCTCCCGAGCCACCAGCACTCGCCTTGGGCAGCCCGGGAGGAATAGATCTGAGTGTGTTTACCACAGGAGCCCATTCCAGCCATACACACACACACACACAAATACACACACGCACACACACAATTTTATGCATCCAACTACACTGACACATCTGCACAGGTCCACACAGACCGGGCCCCCATGCCAGTCCACCATAGGCTACTAAGACAATGGTGTTGGGACATAGTGCTCAATGCAGTGCTGTTTGTTTGCCACAATCATTCCATAGAATCAGCAACCAAACTCCCAGTCTCCTGCATGAAATGGCATACCGAGAAACCATCTGCCAGAATCTCATTAAAATGCTAATTTATTTTAATAAGAGACAGGTAATAAACTGCAATTATGTACATGCAAAGAGATGCCAGGGAACAGGTTGGAGTGGAGTTGGCAGTAAGCTCACCTTCTTACTAATCAAGTTGTTTCCCCACTACTCTATACTTAAATATCTTAAATCACACAAAAAATGTTTTTTCAATGTGTTTACTGGCTATTTAATCTGATAGACTGCTTCCTCTGTTGTCTTGTTGGGAGGACTGGAGGTTATCCGATGGATGGAATCTCTATGGGTCAAAGTGCAAGGCTCTGGCGAGCTAAATTGAATGTTCAGAGACACAGGGAGGAGTGTTATCTCTCCTCAATGACACTTCTCCCATCATGATTATGCCCATAGAAATGCATCTCCACTCGCCACCATGACCCTTATCATTGTGGGAGAAATCAAGAGCACCATAACATTTTGGGCCCACACGGATGTCCTTCATACAGCCCTAACATGCCCTTGGTGATATTGTGGAGGTTGGATGAGATGTTTGCATCAAACCACAATGCAATCCTCAGCGCCAGGATTAGGAGTCAGTTGGAAATTGGAAGTAGGATTTACTATGTGAAAGAATGCAGTCTACCTCTTAATTGAATGCAGCACAACCTGATTGAACGAGTGTTACATGGCATGAACCTGAAACCACAGGAATCTGGCAGTAGTTGATTGTGGTAATGTGTGGGTTTGTGATTGGCCTTTGTGGTACAGTGTTGATATGTTCTCCTCTGTGCCCTCTCTATAGGCCTTTGTGGTACAGTGTTGATATGTTCTCCTCTGTGCCCTCTCTATAGGCCTTCATGGTACAGTGTTGATATGTTCTCCTCTGTGCCCTCTCTATAGGCCTTCATGGTACAGTGCTGATATGTTGTCCTCTGTGCCCTCTCTATAGGCCTTCATGGTACAGTGTTGATATGTTCTCCTCTGTGCCCTCTCTATAGGCCTTCATGGTACAGTGTTGATATGTTCTCCTCTGTGCCCTCTCTATAGGCCTTCATGGTACAGTGTTGATATGTTCTCCTCTGTGCCCTCTCTATAGGCCTTCATGGTACAGTGTTGATATGTTCTCCTCTGTGCCCTCTCTATAGGCCTTCATGGTACAGTGTTGATATGTTCTCCTCTGTGCCCTCTCTATAGGCCTTCATGGTACAGTGTTGATATGTTCTCCTCTGTGCCCTCTCTATAGGCCTTCATGGTACAGTGTTGATATGTTCTCTTCTCTGTGCCCTCTCTATAGGCCTTCATGGTACAGTGTTGATATGTTCTCCTCTGTGCCCTCTCTATAGGCCTTCATGGTACAGTGTTGATATGTTCTCCTCTGTGCCCTCTCTATAGGCCTTCATGGTACAGTGTTGATATGTTCTCCTCTGTGCCCTCTCTATAGGCCTTCATGGTACAGTGTTGATATGTTCTCCTCTGTGCCCTCTCTATAGGCCTTCATGGTACAGTGTTGATATGTTCTCCTCTGTGCCCTCTCTATAGGCCTTCATGGTACAGTGTTGATATGTTCTCCTCTGTGCCCTCTCTATAGGCCTTCATGGTACAGTGTTGATATGTTCTCCTCTGTGCCCTCTCTATACGCCTTCATGGTACAGTGTTGATATGTTCTCCTCTGTGCCCTCTCTATAGGCCTTCATGGTACAGTGTTGATATGTTCTCCTCTGTGCCCTCTCTATAGGCCTTCATGGTACAGTGTTGATATGTTCTCCTCTGTGCCCTCTCTATAGGCCTTCATGGTACAGTGTTGATATGTTCTCCTCTGTGCCCTCATGGTCTATAGGCCTTCATGGTACAGTGTTGATATGTTCTCCTCTGTGCCCTCTCTATAGGCCTTCATGGTACAGTGTTGATATGTTCTCCTCTGTGCCCTCTCTATAGGCCTTCATGGTACAGTGTTGATATGTTCTCCTCTGTGCCCTCTCTATAGACCTTCATGGTACAGTGTTGATATGTTCTCCTCTGTGCCCTCTCTATAGGCCTTCATGGTACAGTGTTGACATGTTCTCCTCTGTGCCCTCTCTACAGGCCCACCCACCATCTCTAGTACTCAGACCCATCAGGCTCTCCATGGGGAGAAGGGCGAGATCAAGTGCTTCATCCGGAGCACTCCACCTCCAGACCGCATTGTGAGTAACACCACTTCCTTCAATATCTATATATTTTACTTATCTCTACTGGCCACAGCATTGCATGGTATATGGGTCGCATTACAGCCATGGTGCCCTGACAGGGCTACTGTTGCATTATCAGCATTTCATTAAACCATCAAGTTAACATGCAACACAACTGAGAAAGATATCAGTTTAATGAATATAATAGTATTCTAACTGCTTGATTTTGTATGAATGGGAGGGCATGAAGCATGGAAAGCTTACACCCTTAATTTCTAATGTAATGCATGCTGATGCTCTGTTAGCACAGATCCCATTAAGATTTATGGCCCTTAGATAAACAGCCTACTCTCTCAGAGCCCTCTCTTGTTCCATTAACAGTGTGTGTGTGTGTGTGTGTGTGTGTGTGTGTGTGTGTGTGTGTGTGTGTGTGTGTGTGTGTGTGTGTGTGTGTGTGTGTGTGTGTGTGTGTGTGTGTGTGTGTGTGTGTGTGTGTGTGTGTGTGTGTGCGTGTGTTGGCATAATTGCAATCTACAAATGACTGTTTTGTGTGTTGATAATTGGCATTAACTTGCTGCATAATTAAAATGCTGTTGATTTGATGGGAGGGTCTAAAGAGGTAGCATGAATATTTATCCAACATACATGTGAATGTAATTTTGCTTCCATGCTTATGAATAGGTTTTAACCACCAGAAAAGTGCTTGCATTCATCTTATTTGTCAGCAATCAATTGTTGTCAAATAGAACAGTACTTCTTGCTTCAGATCACCCAGTGAAAGATGGGGAACTCTTCCCCCCTCATGTTTACCTTGTGATTCCCTTACAGGCCTGGTCATGGAAGGAGACAGTGCTGGAGTCAGGGACATCTGGCCGTTACACAGTGGAGACGGTCAGCACTGAAGAAGGAGTCATCTCTACTCTGACTATGAGTAACATCGTCCCTGCAGACTTCCAGACCATCTACAACTGCACAGCCTGGAACAGCTTTGGGTCTGACACGGAGATCATCCGTCTCAAGGAACAAGGTGGGAGCCAAGGTTCAACAGGTTCCACCTTCTCTACTTCAACACTGTGGTGGCCGTGGTTCTAGTGTAGTGTAGAGAATGCGTGTGTCAACTAGAGAGGGTGTGTATCAGTGGATTTGATAGGTTTACAAGTGTTGAACCAACCATTGTCATTATCAGCCACAAACCACTATGAACCCCGATGCACCATACAGTGTTTAGGTGCTGACAACACCTATCTCATTTGAGTGACATTTTTGTGGTGTCTGATTTATCAACACTTCACATTATTTCACTTTAGAACAATAGGATGACCCAGACTGTTGAAATCGGACAGATACAGCATGAAATAAACAGCCAATGCATTTGTAGTTACTGCACTCAATTTGTAGATTCAGTCACAGTGTGAGTAATTTGTAGCTAATTAGCTAGTTAAAAGATATTGTTCAACTCAAGTTCAGATTCATAGTAGGCACACCAGATCAGTAGTCATACCACACGACAACACAAATATTCCACTATGGCTTTGTTTATACCAATGCTTTATTATTAAATTATTGGCTGGGTTTCATAGCTGGACGTGTTGCTCTGTCTTTTCAATGGGGAAGTTTTGTTTTTGTTCACTCCCCATAAATTATACTGTATTGCTGGTTTATATGAAGGGGACATTGATTAATTAAGAAATTAAATAGACGTCAATTCTGGGGAAAAGGCTATCTATTGTGTTGCGTTTGTTTAAAGTGTGGGGAGGTAATTAATGTAGGTGGATGTCTAAGTATTCATTATAACAGTGAAATCAGATCACGCATAGATACTTTAAAGGGATACTTTGAGATGTTGACAATAAAGTCCTTTATCTACTTCTCCAGAGTCTGATGAATTCATAGATACCATTTGTATGTCTCTTTCCAGTATGAAGGAAGTTAGAGGTAGTTTTGCGAGCCAATGCACAATGACTGAAATCTACAGGAGCATACTGTTCCCATAGATTTCCAGTCATTGCGCTAACGCTAGTTAGTAATTTCACTTCTTTCTTCAAACCACAGAGAGACGTACAAATGCATCTGACTCTGGGGAAGTAGATAAATGGCTTTATTGCCAAAATCTCAAATTATTCCTTTAAGGATTAGGCTGACTCAATTTACAGCCCTGTTGCTATTTATACACTCAATTAAAAAACTGTCAGCCACTTTTGTGAGTATGAATTAAATGTGATTGGAAGGAATCAGCACTGTAATAAGAAATATGTTAAAATACAATCATGTTTTCTATCAACCTTATATAGATATTTTTTATGTTGGCCATCAAAACATTTGGGAAAATATGTATTATTAATATGTTATTGAGATGTGTGTATTTGTAAAACTAAGTAATGTCTTTATTATTTTACAATGTAATTGTTTGAACTTTGGTCCTTGTTTTATATGTTTGTATCTATGTATACTTTATATGTGTGTAGTATACTGGTTGTATTTGCTATGTGTTATTGTAGAAGGGAATGTTTTGATGTCCACAGAGTCTCTCCCGGTGGCGGTCATCATTGGGGTGGCAGTTGGGGCCTTGGTGGCTTTCATCGTCCTGATAGGGACCATCGGAGCTTTCTGCTGTACTCGCTCTCAGAGAAGTACGTATCCCCGTACCTGTGCCACCCACTGCATGCCAAAGCAAAATGAGGCGTGGTCCTCAGCAAGAGATAGGCAGGGTGTGAGGGCTCATGTCTCATAATTGAGCAGTATAACTTACCTGACTATTCATTACTAGCTACAGCTACTTCCATCCTGTCTCACGTTCAAATTCAAAACTCCATCCCTAACAGTGCCTCAGGTTAGAAACAGTCAGCCATTTTTCCAAAACTGTGCTGCTGCGTGCGTGAGTCCCTGTGTGGGACCTTTTACTAGCATTCAGCATGTTGTTGTTGTATACCACAGAGGAAGCGCACCTGGTTATGCCCTCACTACCCGTCTCCATCTGTACTCACCAGCGAGAACTTGCAAGCAAAATTAAGACAGAAAGTAAGACTTTGTTATATGATAGTATGAACCGCATTGTTCTAAATGAGCCACCGCAAGGCCAGTGTGAGATGTGCTTATGTACGTAGAAAATAATCTTATCTTGACAACAAAACAAAATAAATGTAATCTCTTGCTCTGTACTGTTGGGGAAGGGGACACTACTTTCAAAAGCCATGCCAAGAAGATTTGAAGTCCAGTGTATTGAAGTTATTGGGGGAAGTGCAATGTCTCTGTGAATATTGTGTGTCTCAGCATCTTGAGCTGTAACTTACTATTGTTTCCAACAGATCTGAAAGGGGTGGTGTCGGCCAAGAACGACATCCGAGTGGAGATTGTACACAAAGACCACAACGCGGCACGGGAAAATGAGGAGCACACCGCCATGAAGCAACTGATGGTGAGTGTGAGTGTCCTACCGCCATTTCCACTTCTGTACCCAAGGTGAAAACAACAGAAAACCCTATCCCCTCCAGCCCTCTTTATACTCACAGATAATGAATGCTAATTATCTCTGGGATAGCATTAATAGCACTTCACTAGGGCACAAAAGCAACCTGCTGAATAATGGAACAGCACTGAGGTGTGTAGATGTACTGTATATTCGCTGTGATCAATGCACTGTGTTGGCCTATATCTAGAGAACTGGCCCACGTTGTTTCTCCCTGTGAGGGAAAAGGCCACAGTAAGGCGTAGCTTTTTTAATTGTGCCCTATGTCTGTCTATTAAAAAACCCTGCCTCATTTTTTGGAATGAAATAAGTTCTGCGCTTTGAAAAGGCCCAGGAGAGCAGGGCTATGGTTTCAGCAAGGGGCTTTGATTATATTATTAACACTTCATGGGAGTTCATGGGTCTGCATATGATACTGTACATATCTGCATTTCTCTAATGAGATTCATGGATACATTATTTATAGTTACGCGCCCGAGTGAAGTTGAAATGTGTCTGAAAATTATTTTCTGAATTTTTCGAAAGTGATATCCCTGCATGCTGACTGTTATGATAACATCATATTTCTAAATGTGCCTTGTCTATTTTCTTTATTTATTTATTTCACCTTTATTTAACCAGGTAGGCTAGTTGAGAATAAGTTCTCATTTGCAACTGCGACCTGGCCAAGATAAAGGGTAGCATTTCGACACATACAACAACACAGAGTTACACATGGAATAAACAAAACATACAGTCAATAATACAGTAGAACAAAAGAAAACAAAAAGTATATTTACAGTGAGTGCAATGAGGTAAGTTAAGGAAATAAATAGGCCATGGTGGCGAAGTAATTACAATATAGTAATTAAACACTGGGTAGATTGGCAGAAGATGAATGTGCAGGTTGAGATACTGGGGTGCAAAGGAGCAAAATGAATAAATAAATAACAGTATGGGGATGAGGTAGGTAGATAGATGGGCTGTTTACAGATGGGCTATGTACAGGTGCAGTGATCTATGAGCTGCTCTGACAGCTGGTGCTTAGTGAGGGAGATGTGAGTCTCCAGCTTCAGAGATTTTTGCAATTCATTCCAGTCATGGGCAGCAGAGAACTGGAAGGAAAGACGACCAAAGGAGGAATTGGCTTTGGGGGTGACCAGAGAGATATACCTGCTGGAGCGCGTGCTACTAGTGGGTGCTGCTATAGTGACCAGTGAGCTTAGATAAGGCGGGGCTTTACCTAGCAGAGACTTGTAGATAACCTGTAGCCAGTGGGTTTGGCAACGAGTATGAAGCGAGGGCCAACCAATGAGAGCATACAGGACGCAATGGTGGGTAGTGTATGGGGCTTTGGTGACAAAACGGATGGCACTGTGATAGATTGCATCCAGTTTGTTGAGTAGAGTGTTGGAGGCTATTTTATAGATGACATCACCGAAGTCGAGGATCGGTAGGATGGTCAGTTTTACGAGGGTATCTTTGGCAGCATGAGTGAAGGATGCTTTTTTGCGATATAAGAAGCTGATTCTAGATTTAATTTTGGATTGGAGATGCTTAATGTGAGTCTCGAAGGAGAGTTTACAGTCTAACCAGAAACCCAGGTATTGTAGTTGTCCACGTATTCTAAGTCCGAGCCATCCAGAGTAGTGATGTTGGACGGGCGAGCAGGTGGGGCAGTGATCGATTGAATAGCATGCATTTTGTTTTACTTGCGTTTAAGAGCAGTTGGAGGCCACGGAAGGAGAGTTGTATGGCATTGAAGCTCGTCTGAAGGTTAGTTAACACAGTGTCCAAGGAGGGGCCAGAAGTATACAGAATGGTGTTGTCTGCGTATAGGTGGATTAGAGAATCACCAGCAGCAAGAGCAACATCATTGATGTTTATAGAAAAGAGAGTCGGCCCGAGAATTGAACCCTGTGGCACACCCATAGAGACTGTCAGAGGTCCGGACAACAGTCCCTCCGATTTGACACACTGAACTCTATCAGAGAAGTAGTTGGTAAACCAGGAGAGGCAGAGAAACCAAGGCTGTCTAGTCTGCCAATAGTAATGTTGCGATTGACAGAGTCGAAAGCCTTGGCCAGGTCGATGAATACGGCTGCACAGTAATGTCTCTTATCGATGGCGGTTATGATGTCTATATGCAGGTAGAACGCGGGGAGTTCCAGCAGGAGTCAGTGCTGAAGCAGCTAGAGGTGCTGCAAGAGGATGAGAAAGAGTACCAGCATATCAAGGTAGGTCCATGAACATGGATGATGGAGGGGGGACAGAAGGAGATAGAGGTGGAGAATGAGAAAGACGGGAGGAGGCAGGCAAGAGGTTGATCTTCAACAGGACCATTTCCTTCCACATTGGCTCAATAAAGCCAGGGGTCAAATGTATCTAATTAAAGGTTCATTTGATGAATTAAGGGGTCAACCAAGGTGGTGTATTAGGAATCAGAATGTGTATGGCCCTAGAGGTTCAGGAGCCATGTCTTAGAATGCAGAGTACACTGGCATTACCAGTTACCAATAACTTTGAATGAAAACCATACAGCAAGCATAAAGCTAAATTGAAGTCGAAAGTTTACATACACTTAGGTTGGAGTCATTAAAACTCGTTTTTAAAACACTCCACACATTTCCTGTTAACAAACTATAGTTTTGGCAAGTCGTTTAGGACATCTACTTTGTGCATGACACATGTCATGTTTCCAACAATTGTTAACAGAAAGATTATTTCACTTATCATTCACTGTATCACAATTCCAGTGGGTCAGCATTTTACATAAACTAAGTTGACTGTGCCATTAAATAGCTTGGAAAATGGCTTTAGAAGCTTCTGATAGGCTAATTGACATCATTTGAGTCAATTGGAGGTGTGCCTGTCAATGTATTTCAAGGCCTACCTTCAAACTCAATGCCTCTTTGCTTAACATCGTGGGAAAATCAAAAGAAATCAGCCAAGACCACGTTCATCTGTACAAACAATAGTACGCAAGTATGAACACCATGGGACCATGCAGCTGTCATACCGCTCAGGAAGGAGACGCATTCTGTCTCCTAGAGATGAACGTACTTTGGTGCAAAAAGTGCATATCAATCCCAGAACAATAGCAAAGGACCTTGTGAAGATGCTGGAGTTAACAGGTACAAAAGTATCTAAATCAATTGTCAAATGAGTCCTATATCGACATAACCTGAAAGGCCAATCAACAAGGAAGAAGCCACTGCTCCAAAACCGCCATAAAAAAGCAAGACTACGGTTTGCAACTGCACATGGGGACAAAGATCGTACTTTTTGGAGCAATGTCCTCTGATCTGATGAATCAAAAATATAATTGTTTTGCCATAATGATCATTGTTATGTTTGGAGGAAAAAGGGGGAGGCTTGCAAGCCGAAAAACACCATCCAAAACGTGAAGCATGGGGGTGGCAGCTTCTTGTGGGGGTGTTTGCTCCCAGACAAACTAAACAATTTCTTTGCTCGCTTTGAGGACAATACAGTACCACCGACATGGCCCGCTACCTCGCAAGGCTGCCGGCCCAGATGGCATCACAAGCCGCGTCCTCAGAGCATGTGCAGACCAGCTGGCTGGTTTGTTTACGGACATATTCAATCAATCCTTATCCCAGTCTGCTAATCCCACCATTGTTCCTGTTCCCAATAAAGGTAACTGAGCTAAATGACTATCGCCCCGCAGCACTCACTTCCGAAGTGCTTTGAGAGACTAGTCAAGGACCCTATCACCTCCATCCTACCTGACTCCGTAGACCCACTCCAATTTGCTTACGCAATCGCCATCACACTGCACACTGCCCTAACCCATCTGGACAACAGGAATACCTATGTAAGAATGCTGTTCAAATCAGCATTTAACACCATAGTACCCTCCAAACTCATCATTAAGCTCAAAACCCTGGGTCTCGACCCCGCCCTGTGCAACTGGGTCCTGGACTTCCTGATGGGCTGCCCCCAGGTGGTGAGGGTAGGAAACAACATCTCCACCCCGCTGATCCTCAACACTGGGGCCCAACAAGGGTGCATTCTCAGCCCTCTCCTGTACTCCCTGTTCACCCATGACTGCGTGTCCATGCACGCCTCCAACTCAATCATCAAGTTTGCAGACGACACTACAGTGGTAGGTTTGAGGGCCCTCGGAGTGTGGTGGCAGGAAAACAACCTCACACTCAATGTCAACAAAACAAAGGAGATGACTATGGACTTCAGGAAACAGCAGAGGGAGCAGCCCCACATCCACATTGACGGGACGGTAGTGGAGAAGATGTAAAGTTTTAAGTTCCTCGGAGTACACATCACAGGCAAACTGAAATGGTCCACCCACTCAGACAGTGTGGTGAAGAAGGTGCAGCAGCGCCTCTTCAACCTCAGGAGGCTGAAGAAATGTGGCTTGTCACCAAAAAACACTCACAAACTTTTACTGATGCACAATTGAGAGCATTCTGTTGGGCTGTATCACCGCCTGGTACGGCAACTGCTCCACCCCCAACCGTAAGGCTCTCCAGACGGTAGTGAGGTCTGCACAACGCATCACCGGGGGCAAACTACCTACCCTTCAGGACACATACACCACCCGATGTCAAAGGAAGGCCAAAAAGATCATCAAGGACAACAACCACCCGAGCCAATGCCTGTTCACCCCGCTGTCATCCAGAAGGCGAGGTCAGTACAGGTGCATCAAAGCTGGGACCGAGAGCCTGAAAAACAGCTTCTATCTCAAGGACATCAATCAGACTTTTAAACAGCCATCACTAACATTGAGTGGCTGCTGCCAACATACTGACTCAAATCTCTAGCCACTTTAGTAATAAAAAATTGGATTAATAAATGTATCACTAGCCACTTTAAACGATGCCACTTTATATAATGTTTACATACCCTACATTACTGATCCCATATGTACTGTATATACTGTACTCTATACCATCTACTGCATCTTGCCCATGCCGTTCCGCCATCGCTCATCCATATATTTGTATGTACGTATTCTTATTAATTCCTTTACACTTGTGTGTATAAGGTAGTTGTTGTGAAATTGTTAGATTACTTGTTCGATATTACTGCACGGTCGGATCTAGAAGCACAAGCATTTCGCTACACTGACATTAACATATGCTAACCATGTGTATGTAACAAATAAGATTTGATTTGATTTGCTGCAGGAGGGACTGGTGCACTTCACAATATAGATGGCATCATGAGGAAAGAAAACTTTTGGGATATATTGAAGCAACAGCTCAAGACATAAGTCAGGAAGTTAAAGCTTGGTTGCAAATGTGTCTTCCAAATGGACAGGTGACCCCAAGCAGACTTCCAAAGTTGTGACAAAATGGCTTAAGGACAACAAAGTCAAGGTATTGGAGTGGCCATCAAAAAGCCCTGACCTCAATCCTATAGAAAATGTGTGGGCAGAACTGAAAAAGAGTGTATGAGCAAGGAGGTCTACAAACCTGACTCAGTTACACCAGCTCTGTCAGGAGGAATGGGCCAAAATTCACCCAACCTATTCACCCAGCTACCCAAAAAACAATTTAAAGGCAATGCTACCAAATACTAATTGAGTGTATGTAAACTTCTGACCCACTGGGAATATGATAAAATAAATAAAAGCTGATATAAATCATTCTCTCTACTATTATTCTGACATTTCACATTCTTAAAATAAAGTGGTGATCCTGACTGACCTAAGTCAGGGAATTTTTACTAGGATTAAATGTCATGAATTGAGAAAAACTGAGTTTAAATGTATTTGGCTAAGGTGTATGTAAACTTCCGACTTCAACTGTATGTATGTGTATTGTAAAATGACATTTGTAATCACTGATGGATGGTTTGGAAAAATCATTTCAGAACGTTTTTCTTCACCAGATAGAGAATCGTATGATACATTGTAATATTCATTAGTCACACTTCGGCAAAGCAGAATCAGTGTTAAACTTTCGTAATGAGAGTTCACCATTTCTGCAATCAAATCACTTAAAAGTGAAAATAAATTTTCAGAGCCATTGTATTCAACTAAAACCAATAATTTATAATAGAACGTGTTAATTGCCTTCCTCATATTTTCACTGTAATGAAAGAGCTCTTAATGTGACAAAAATTAAGTGCTAGAATTGCAGTATGCTCAATCAACAATACTTGTTATGCCAGAGAAGCCCCGTTACTGATACTTTAGGTACAGTTTGGAGGACTTGGTGAGTCTGTGCCTCGCAAAGGAGAAGCTTTTAATTTGTCAACACTGTGACAATAGATATATTACTGTATGTTAATAGCACTATAACAGACTCACAAAATCCAGCACACTATACCTGTCTGGACCTACTGTACAAGCAACAGGTATTAAACGTTCAACTCTGAATAATAGGTGGCTATCCTGTACCTTTCTATGTTGATAATGAGCAGTCTTTGCACTGCTTTTGTTCCAGACCCTTCTCACGCATGACACCAGTTCTTGTTATTTCAACAGAAACACTCACTTGGAGTGGAATATAAGGCAGTTGCGGAAGTTATAGTTAAAACAGACAGGCAAAGAGTCAGTATGGGGTCTTTTAACAAGAGGCCCCCTGGTTCTCAGATATGCAAATTCCTCAATTAGACTAGCACTGTGCTGTTCACTTCATCATTACCTCACTCTGCATGCAGCAGAGTTTAGCACATCTACAGTGTGGGAGATATGGCATAATCCTTCTGAAGAAATAAATATTGAAATAAGAACCTCCTTCAAACGAGACACACAGATAATATCATTAGACTGTGGAACAAACAACTTACTATGGGTGAATCCAATTCAGGCTCACCCCACAAACGCAAAACCAAATCAGGAGCTGAAAACTAAATGATGGTCCTGTTTATTTATGCCATTGTACAGATAGATGATTGTTCACCCAGTACACAAGAGTATTCATCTGGTGTTCTGTCTGCATACCTGTTCCCATTGGACCTGGCTATTTTGATCCACACTGATGAGTGTGTGTATGGGAGGAGATCACCGGGAACCAGACACCAGATAAGGGGACACAAAGTCTGATAATGACACTCATAATGAGGATTCTCTCAGGTTGTCATAGTTGTGCCATTTCGCCATGATTAGCATGGCTCCTCTGGGATCCAGCATTGTTCTCGTTGGGTTTGACATTCACGTTCCCTCTCACAGCCGTGTCACGGCTGCTTCTTAGCAACAGCATCGTCGAGGCAAGAGCCAGGAGCTGTGACAACAGCAACCTCGGCACTGCAACCATGGCGCATTGTGCTCGTTGGGTTTGACATTCACGTTCATTCTCACAGCCTTGTCACGGCTGCTTCTTAGCAACAGCATCATCGAGGCAAGAGCCAGGAGCTGTGTGACAATAGCAACCTTGGCACGGCAGCCATGGCTCCACACAAGTCATTTATTTTGCATACATCAAATTCAAGACTTTGTTTTCACAAACCGTTTTGGGCCCAATTAAACTGGGGTATTAGTGAACTTTGGGAGGACGTGTTGGCTGCCAAACTGAATCATCAAGGCCTGTTAATTAGCAAGTAACATGATTGTAGAGGTTTATGCAAAAGAAGACAAAATCATAATATTGAGCTTTAGCTACTATTTTTCCCGGTTCAGACCTGACACATGCAGCAGCAGCCTGTTTCCTTATTTATATGCCAATTTGAATGGTAATTAAAGCCAGTTTGACCTTGACACTGTTTAAGCTTTGAGAAGAATAAATACATATAAACGATGGGATGATTTACTTTAGTCTGTTTTCCTCCAGAGATGTACTGCTTTTCAGACTTCTGCCTCACTTAGAAAAATATGTTCTTGTTGTCTATTGTGCTTTGCCAACAAGGCATAACCAGTGGGGTAATTTTTGAAAATTGACAATGACAAAACTAATAAAACTACTTTAACTTTCTCATCTTCTCTCATCCTCTCCTCTTATATTCTCTCCTCTCCCATATTGCCTCCTAAAGGACCCCACCAATGGATACTACAGTGTCAACACCTTCAAGGAGCACCACTCCACCCCCACCATCACCCTTCAAGGTAACCAGACTACAGAGATGCGGAATCCCACCGCTGCCACCACCGGGGGCAAGCAGCGGGTACCCACGGGCATGTCCTTCACCAACATCTACTCCACCCTAGGTGCCGGGCCAAACCGTCTGTACGACTACAGCCAGCGCTTCGTGCTGGGCATGGGCAGCAGCTCCATCGAGCTGTGCGAGAGGGAGTTCCAGAGAGGATCACTCAGCGACTCCAGCTCCTTCATCGACACGCAGTGCGACAGCAGTGTGAGCAGCTACAGCAAGCAGGACGGCTACGTGCAGTTCGACAAGGACAGCAAAGCCTCCGCCTCCGCCTCCTCCTCATCCCACTACTCCCAGTCCTCCTCCCAGAACTCAGATCTCACACGGCCCCTCCAGAAGCGCATGCAGACCCACGTCTGACCTGACAGCCAGAGAGGGCCTGCCTGTCCTGGGGTATCCAGCCGTGGATTGGAACTATGGGAAACATACAGCTTCCTGAAAGGGACCTACATTTCAAAGCACATGATGTGTTGGTGAGAAGCCTTGAAATAGGTGGCTTTAACTCACATTGGACTTGTTCATAATTCTCTGTGTTCCAACCAGTGTTTCAAAAACCTGGCATTCCCCCCACATCCCATCCTAAGCTCATCAGAAACCTCCTCCTGTTGTCCAGTTCTTCATTTAGTAAATAAAGGCCCATAAACCATAAACATACAGTAGCTGTGCCACAGAGAGATCTTTTGCCAACATGGACACAACTCAAGTGTGGAGGTGGTTGTTGCACTGATAGACAGTGGAAATAGGCTCCCATGTAAGCTAGCAAAATAACCAAACGCTGTGGCTGGGGGCTAGCAAGTTGTCTTTAAAACAAAGCGGGACCACTCTCTTATGGGTGGCAAAAGTCACCCATCACTTTGTATGTGTAAGCCAATATTCTGCTGCTCTCTTATAGTTCTAAGCACAACTATGAATTTGTGTTAAATGTCAAAGCTTCTCCTCTCTCTTATATCCTTTCCCCCCAGCCTCCCTTCACACACGCTCTATGTTACGTTTGGCTAATCCAACTTCATCCCTTGTGTAAGTGGAGTAGGACTCTCAAAATGTGTCCAGACTTGCCAAACAATTAACCAAAGGCAGTCTTTTCCCCGGGGTTCATTGCCCTCAGAACTCTACAGATAAGGAGGCCCGTGATCTCAACCGGAAAGCCTGAGTTGTCGTTTCAGAATTTGTGACACTGAGATAAAGGAATAATATCAGTGTACATTACGCATATTTTATTCAGCATTCTTTATTTTTACTCAGATGCTTGATTTAATTTGTTTTGAGGACTTGGACTGGGAAATGAGAGTAGAGTTTGATCCCATTTTTTCTACTTGCCTTGAGTGGGACTGTTTGAAATGCCGAGAGACATTTCATGAGACAAACTTTTACATTCAGAAGCAGAACGGGGTGTGTTCTAATTTAAAGAAGGGGGTTGGTTTCTCAGTCAACCTGTCGGCACCATGCCAGCTCAAATGGAGGGGAGCATAGCTGCCTGACTATAATGTCTGTCCTACCCATGTAATGTGAAGTCTCTCATACTAACTGCTTTATATCATCAGCCATGTCCACATGATAGGATGCTGCCTGCGGAACCAAATGTAAACATTGTGTATCAGAGCTTTTCATCATGTGGCTTTCCCAATACCATGTTAATACTGGAGCTCAGTCAATCCAGACTGTATACTTACTGTGATCTAGCTGCTCATCGAAGGAAATGGATAGGAATATGTGATGTAAATTGTTGTTTTGATTTCTGGTATTTTGTTCATTTGGCTGCTGTGAGACTACTGTATAAACACTGACTGTTTTAAGTGAGTGTATAGTACATGCCAGATATGGAATTTCACTTTCTTCACCATTATCATTGTTGTCATTTTATTTGAGAGATTAGGGAAACACAGAAACAAATCCCATCACTGATAAAGACAAAAGCACTTGTATGGTAGATCCACAACGCCTCCTCTCTGCTAGCTAGCCTGCTGTGGAGGGCAACACGGTGACATGTCACATACAGGACAAGTAGTACTACACTAGACAAGACCAACCACGGTAATGTTAAACTAATACAGCACATTCTATTCTATGGATGCGATAATCAATGTGGTGGTGTTGGTGATAATGACTAAAATATACAGTACATCATTTTGCCACCACGCTACATATCACCACGCACCATACAGTCAGGCCTGAGCTCCCATACAGTACAAGACTTACGAGTCCTCCATTGTGGAGGTTTTAAGTGGGTGCGGCAGATGTACATTCATTCTCAAGCGCAGTTCTTGGAGTGTCAGTTAGTTACATTATATTACTCGTCTGTATTTTACCCTCGCAAATACGTCAAATGTTACATCATCAGTTAGTCTTCAAAAGTCTATAAAAGCTGTTTGCCTGTGGGTGGCTTCGAGGTCTGGACAGACAGACCCTGCTTTCTAACATCAGTTTGATCGGTATTAGATAAAGCATTAGAGAAGGGTAAAATGTTGCCTAATGCCAGAAAAACAACGTTCCAGTTTTACCGCAATACAGTGGACACCGAGTTGCAATGATGATGTCATTTCCTGTTTTTCAAAAATCTAAAACAGTCCTCTCTTATCTCATCATTTTGCATTAGTCTTCCTCTGCGGGACTACTCGGCCAATGGAATAGATATCAAATGTTTAACTAGTCCTTCACTTGTGTTGTCTTGCTGAAAATTTTAAATCCTGTGTAAGAGTTAGACAGTACCTACGACAAATGAGAAAGTTGTTGCTGTAAGCACTTTACATGTGATTATATTCAAGGCATTTCAATGGGCTTTTCTACTTGAGTGGTGGTGGTTTGACTCTAATTTTACAAATGGATTGGCGCCCATTGTGCGGCTTAAACACAAAAAGGTCTGTTTCAATGCTGATAATCCAGTTTGCCGCTTAGAACACTGTATATAAATCTCAAATGCTCTCTGTATATAATTTTGCTGTTATTTCTTTTCTCAGTCAGTTTTCAGTATATTAGGGCAAAACAAATCCCTATGTCGTCAATATTGTACAGACAGACAATCAATTATCCGTCCCTTTTTTTTCTCTCTCAGCATTCATTGACATCTCCAACCAAGCTTGTCTTTGCAAACGAGTGATTTGTGTGAGCAGTTTTTAATCTCTTTGTGGCAGTCTCTCTCACACAGTCACACGGTCAAAGCTGTTTGGCTCTAGAGTTTGGCACGGGAACAGTTCATGGGGTGAGATAGGAGCTAGAATGTCCCTAGAGTTCAGAGACTCTCTTCCTTGTGCTTCAGTTCCCAGATACAGCATTGTCTTACTGATGGGTTAGAATAATACCAACTGACTCGGGCCGCAGTGCAGCAACTCCAAACACGCAATGTTTTTTTAGGTTTTATAACATCTCCCTTTGTGTGACCAGCAAACTGGATGGATTAATAATTGAAATGCCACTCTACCAACTAGGATTGAATATCTTCCCGGTATTTTCCAAATGTTCCATCCCAAGAATAAATCACTTTTCTCCCGGGTAACTCAGTATTTCCCTCCAAAGCCGGAAGTGTCATTCAAAAGCATTATAAATCATATAAATTGGCCTATGTCTGACTAGAGCTTTGATCGAAAATTCAACCCTGATGCTACCTGAGCCTGATGAGCCATACATTAAATACAGGCCAAAAAAGTCCAAATTATTGTGCCGATATCCAATACATAGAGTATATGATATGCACGACAGAAAAACATAAAAGCCCATAGATGTAGCTATATGCTCTCTTGGGTAAATAAATTAAACTAGCTCTAATAGGCTATTATTTTTGAGTGTGAACTGTATTACTGTACTGTATTGTATTATACTGTATTATATGGACTAGAATTATGTAAATCGTTCAAATCATGATAAAGCAGGGAGGGAAAATGTGATTCTGGTGCAGCACATACGGCATAAAAAGTTACAAGTATAGGCTAGAATCTATTTATAACTTTCAAATATAATAGGGCCTATTTGTATAATTAGTAGGCCGACGCTTATATACCTTTCATAATATTTCCCATAATGTTATTGGACTACCTCCTCTTCCTCTCGCTATTGTTGCTTCATTTCTTCCTAGCGTTGAACAGATAGCCTAAATGAAATAACTTTTGTTGTCCTTATTGTCATCATTCTGATGACACCCTTGAATAATATAGGACAAAAAATAGATGCAGAAGGCTTTCACTTCTCTTCACAAAGATTGAATGTTTAGCCTATGGGCCTAAATAAATAACTTCTATAGCCTACCATCATCGTCCGTTTGCTCTTCTTTCAAACTTCCCATAAGTTATATTGGCTACTGTATTTAACATTCATCAAGCAAGAGCTCACATCCCTCTTCGAATAGTCTATTGGAATAAGAAATGCTAAAAACTATTTTGTCCAGCAAGCTATTCTAGTCTTGCTTTTCCTGCATGGGACTCCAAGGGACTCATGGGACTCCAAGAGTCCAAGAGTTTTGTAAGTTAAGGAGAGAGGGCAGCAGAGCACAGGTATGACCGTATTGCACAAGACACAGAGGCTGTAAGTTAGAAGCTTATTATGCATAACCCATCATTAACTAGCTAAATATAAGGCTAATGATGTATAGAATTTATATCCTGAAAGAGGTAGGCTAAGATATATATATATATATATATATATATATATATATATATATATATATATATATATATATATATATATATATATATATATATATATATATATCTGGGGTGGCAGGTAGCCTAGTGGTTAGAGCATTGGACCAGTAACCGAAAGGTTGCAAGATCCCAAGCTGACAAAGTAAAAATCAATCATTCTGCCCCTGAACAAGGCAGTTAACTCACTGTTCCTAGGCCATCATTGTAAACAATAATTTGTTCTTAACCTAGTTAAATAAAGGTTCAAAAAATATATCAATCTAGAACAGGATTATCTATTTTGAATGGAACTAACGGAGAAAGAGAAAGACTGCTGATATTCGAGTGATAGGCTGTTTTAAAAAAGCAGCTGCAATTAAAAAAAATATATTCTTTACAATAAAAAAATAAGATGAGCCAGAAAGCCAGATGGAGATTGGTAAATTAGATGCGCATTCAGTCTTTTTATTATTGTAGGTTAGACTATGCTGCAGCAAATGTAGGCCTACCTGTCACAACAACAAAATGTTAATATGATGAGATGATAGGTCTACATGCACTGTGAACTGCGCTCCATACTGAAACGGCTGTCTGTCCCCAGACTGAGCGTTGTTGATTCATCATGCAGAGGCCGTAGAGAAGCCAGATTTAGACATGGCATATAATTGAACAGTTCCATTTAACGCCATGCTGTTCATATAAATAATGTATTATAATTTGCTGGTTTCTTGCAGTTATTTATCCAGGGAAAAGGGAGTGGTAATTGGGTTCTCTCCATTCTACCCTACTACCAACCCCCAACTCGCTACCGTGGGAGTCTGTGTATCACCTGTGCCATGCTCATCACATGCACTGCAGTGGGAATCAAAGCCCATGTGGGTACGCATACACCAGTCTGCATGTTTGACCTGAGGACGGTTGTTTGTTTGGCACCAGCTGGTGCTGTTTGCCATGCTGTAGAAATATGCCTTGGCCAAACAGATGAATAAATAAGCCCACAACGATAACATGGGGTTGCTGCACCTACCTGATAAAACACAACATCCATTTGCCAGGGTCAATGAGACAGGGAGGTAAATCCTCTATTTTTCAGTGGTGTTGATGACCATTGTTTGGTCCACAATTTCCCCATCCCACAAGGCTGTTTCTGAGGTAAAGGAAAGAGGGGTGAGCTAGTGGTGGATAGTTCTCTTTGAAATGATTTCTGTGCCCAGTGGCTATATTGCATCAGTGACCTTTGCTTGGTCTGAATTAAATATTATAAAAAATCTATGAAGAATTATATCATGCCTAACACTAACACTGTCATAATGTAGCTCTGCCTGAAAATGGTTGTTTATGGTTATGTATAGTTTCTCGCAATGAATTATGTCTTTACCAACACTAAGAGAGCGGGCACATGAAAAGATGCCAACCAAACTGGAAAAACTGACAGTCAATCACATTTACAGTGTAAATGCCACAACACTTCTCCATTTTCATTTCTACCTATCAATATCTTGTTCGTCTTTCAATAACATGCTACAAAAAGCTTTTGACATGGAAGTTTTAAAAGTCAATGTACAAAGTGAATCATCAACGTATATACTGTAATGTAAAGAGAAAGTGAACATTGTACTGGGTAAACCACTATTTTCAAGCAGTGGCCCTGTATTTAAAACAAATGAAAAAATGTGAAAAAAATGTATTTTACCTGTACTGGTCTGTGAATCTATGATGCTTTTGCTCTGTATATTTGGGGAATAAAAAAACAATTATAATAAAAAAATATAACACTGTCTGAACGTGTCTTCATTTCAACATCATGAGTGCTTGTTTATTTGTCTTTGTAAGAAGGGTTAGTGTTGATGTGAGTGCTTGTCTACATACAGTAGCTGTATGATTATAATACAGGTTAGGAAAAATGCTCTTAAACATTACAATCAGCTCACCATCTGACCAGATGTATGTTAGTGGAATTTCTAAATTCCTGTATGTTTTATAGCCAAAACCAAATTCGCACTCATTTCTAATTCATTAATGATTTGTAAGTTCATTAATTATACATGAAGTAGATTGAGACCAGTCTTAAAAGCCAAGGTAACAGCGTTTAATTCAAGTGAGTACTAACCACATACACATATTTCCACAGGTTATAAACTGAAAATGACATCATCAGTTTCCCACACTCTCTCCGATTCTCACAATAGCCCAGTGTTTTTAGGTCCGGAGATGTTTTCTACTCCCCTCATAAACCAGACATTCCAATCTGTCTAAAAGATATCTTCTCCTCCACAAATGGTACATCAAGGACCATTCTTATCTGTCAGAAAAGATACGTCACCTCTCTCCCTTAAACTACCCGAGAGGTACAGACAATTAATTCGTTTTGCTTACATTTTCAGTAACAGCTTAACCAAGAGCCCATACATAATAGAATTAGAATAAATGGTTCTAATTGAAATGTATACATTATTAATCATTTCAACTATAATTTCCTCCAACAATGTAGAATTCCCATTAAGGATCAAATATGTGGGAAGGGAAAGAAAGAGGCGACTGTGACATAACATATGTGTACCAAGGAATTCTCCTTCTCACAGTGTTAGCTGCAGTCTTGAAATCCTGAAATTCAGACAGCATTCTCTCTCTCTTTGTGAGCCCTGAAAGGCTATGAAAAAGAAGGTTTTTCACTACATCAAATAAGTAACTAGACAGACTGTGCACTTGTTGTTCCTGCATGTTATGAAAGTTCCTTCAAAGCTAATGCCACAACAAGCTCTCAAATTCTCTCATGGTCTTATAATGTAACACCTACAGTACCTGTCATTGAAAATGTTTCTTGAAATAAAGTATATCTGATTATTAACACAGCATCTGCATAGAGGGAAAATATCAAATGAACTAGAACATCAATAAACTAATTCAATACAACCCAGAAGGTACATACTTGGTTATATCAACGTTACAGTGAAGTCATCCTCGTTTACTTCACCAATGCATTTTAAACACATGTTCCTGACTGACCTTTAATTATTACATTTCCAGACAAAGTAAGGGGCTAACTCCACCTCTCTCTCCCCAAACCCTCCCAGGGCATCATCACCTATTCCCAATTACCCACAAATGCAGGATTGTTCCCGAAATTACTCCCAAATTACTCTGCATCCTCCCAAATGAGTGATTACAGCAGGTTATTGTGTTGTGAATTACTTTGCCTGATAATTGGATTTGAAATCCAATTTGACAAAAGGACCAAAATTGGTGCGGACGGCAGAAACAGAATTTGATGCGCTGAAACACTCTATTACAGAATTATCTACAGACAGATAATACATGGCATTTGAGAGGAAGCAGAGAGAGATGGAAAGAGGGAGGGAACTGTACAATGAAGGCCTGCGTAGTGAGGTCCGATTTTCAAATGATGTCTGTTTGTGTGTGTCATTCCGATAAACAAAACCTAACAAAGGTGCTCCCTCTCTTAAATACAAACCAGTAACCTTAATGGTTGTACCCAGTCAATACTTGGCAAAGTCCTGCACTGGTGTAGCCTCAATGCAATTGCCTGTAAAATGCCTCGCTTACTCCCTTATTTGTTAAGGGCAGCTGTTGCAATGGAAAACTCATTATACCAACATCTGTCTTTTAGTAAATGATGGATCCTCTATCTAAAGCCTCCAACAAAAGCTTTCATAAAATGACTGATTTATAGGCAGCCTGTGTTTTTTCTCTCTCTTTGAACCCAAAAAGTTTTCCATACGATCAAAGTTCAAAACAACCAAAAAATTTGACAATGGAAAATCCGTTTTAAATTTACCCCATAACAGCAAAAGGAGGACAGCGGGCATTGTTCCAGACCCACATTGGTTGGTGATTTTAATGCAAGGACAATGAAATCCATTTTACCTCAATTTACCACCATGTCACCTATGAGACAAGAAGCGCCAAAACTCTACATCACCTTTACTCCACACACAGAAGCGCCTACAAGGCACTCCCTCGCCCCTGTCATGACGTTGGCCTCTTTGGGATTAGCAAGCCCCACCCCCCTCTCCCTGCCTCCCCCTTTCCTCCTTCAACTAGGTTGCTGTGGTCAGAGAGACGTCGTAAATTCCTGAGGATCTCCTCATGGACACATAGCATAGAGAGAGTAAATTTTCCTAGAGGACAAAGGAAATCCTTCCACCTCACAGAACTTGAGGTACGAACAAATTTCATGTCCCAGAGAAAGTATAAAAGATCGGTGAAGAATCCAGCTTCGAACTGGTCCGTTTGTCACAATTTGGGGAAGCTCATGGGAAACGGTGTGGCCACATTACCATAACGCTGTTTATATAATAGCCTCAGATATGAGGATTACATCTAATTGTTGTATAAGATGAATGAGTGAGTATGATACTGTTTGTATAATTGTGAAATATGATTTTGGACTGTTTAATGAAGAAAAATACAATTCCCTTTTGATTAGGGTCAGGCCTCCTGGGACAGCCCTTTTTCAGCCCTTCCGAATAAAACCCCACTCGGGTTTTCGATCAGCAGACCCAGCTTACCTCAATTACGAGATGGCTAAAGGTTGCAGACCATGTTTTTCTATCGATACCGACAGAATAAGAACAATTCTTTGATATTAATTACTAGTCTGCAGCTAGGAATTCGGTATCATTGAACGCGAAGAACAACAACCGCCGAAAAATCCATTCTAAAACGAAACAAATTAATGTCACTCTGAACTATTCACTATAACCGCGGCAGAGAGAGAGGGAGAGAGACGGACAATTCTACAAAAGAAACAAACTTTTCACCAGCAATCAAGACGACACACTGAGCGTAAATATATATATATATATATTTATTGCAATTGTTCCCGAATGAGTGAGTGTTCATGTGCAAAGGATTAGCATTTCAATTGTTATAATTATCGCTCTGTAGTGAATTCTTAGTCGACTCCCCCATTTCCCCTTTTGTCTAACAAGCCACCATGCCGTTTTAGCCAACTTGTGTCATGTTTTGTCATATATTGTCTTGTCATTATGCTTTCCCTTCTGTTCGTTTCCCCCTGCTGGTCTTATTAGGTTCGTTCCCTTTTTCTATCCCTCTCTCTCCCCCTCCCTCTCTCTCTTCTCTCTATCGTTCCGTTCCTGCTCCCAGCTGTTCCTATTCCCCTAATCAATCATTTAGTCTTCCCACACCTGTTCCCGATCCTTTTCCCTGATTAGAGTCCCTATTTCTCTCCTTGTTTTCCGTTCCTGCCCTGTCGGATCCTTATCTATTGTTCACCGTGCTGTGTTTGTGTATCGCCCTGTCGTGTCGTGTTTCCCTCAGATGCTGCGTGGTGAGCAGGTGTCTGAGTCTGCTAGGTTCAAGTGCCTTCCCGAGGCAACCTGCTGTTCAAGATCGAGTCTCCAGTCGGTTCTCGTCATTACGAGTGGAAGTTGTGTTTTTTGATTGTATTTTACTTTACTGGATTAAAGACTCTGTTTTCGCCAAGTCGCTTTTGGGTCCTCATTCACCTGCATAACAGAAGGATCCGACCAAGAATGGACCCAGCGACTATGGATTCTCTCTACTCTACTCTCGAGTTCCAGGGAGCGATGCTCGGCAGACACGAGCAGGAATTGTCTGCTGCTCGGCATGCCGTTGAGACCCTGGCCGCTCAGGTCTCCGACCTCTCAAGACAGTATCAGAGTCTTCGTCTCGTGTCACCAGCTACTTCCGGTTCTTCCGAGCCTCCGGAACCTAGGGTTAATAACCCACCTTGTTATTCTGGGCAGCCCACTGAGTGCCGCTCCTTTCTCACCCAGTGTGATATCGTGTTCTCTCTCCAACCCAACACATACTCAGAGAGAGAGCTCGGATTGCCTACGTCATATCACTCCTTACTGGTCGGGCTCGGCAGTGGGGCACAGCTATCTGGGAGGCAAGCGCTGAGTGTACTAACAATTATCTGAACTTTAAAGAGGAGATGATAAGGGTTTTTGATCGCTCAGTTTTTGGGAAAGAAGCTTCCTGGTCCCTGTCTTCCCTATGTCAAGGTAATCGATCCATAACGGATTACTCAATAGAGTTTCGCACTCTTGCTGCCTCCAGTAACTGGAACGAGCAGGCGTTGCTCGCTCGTTTTCTGGAGGGACTCCACGCTAAGGTTAAGGATGAGATTCTCTCTCGGGAGGTTCCATCCAGCGTGGATTCTTTGATTGAACTCGCTATTCGCATTGAACGACGGGTAGATCTTCGTCACCGAGCTCATAGAAGAGAGCTCGCGTTAACTGTGTCTCCCCTCTCTCCGACACTACCGTCTTTCCCCACTGACTCAGGTGTTGAGCCCATGCAGCTGGGGGTATTCGCATCTCGACTAAGGAGAGGGAACGGAGAATCACCAACCGCCTCTGTCTCTATTGCGGTTCCGCTGGTCATTTTGTCATTTCATGTCCAGTTAAAGGCCAGAGCTCATCAGTAAGCGGAGGGCGACTGATAAGCGCTACTAGACGGTCCTCTCCGTCAAGTACATGTACTACTTTACCGGTCCATCTACGCTGGACCGGATCGGCAGCATCCTGCAGTGCATTAATAGACTCTGGGGCAGAGGGCTGTTTTATGGACGAAGCCTGGGCGCGGGAACATGACATTCCTCTCAGACAGTTAGGGAGCCCACGGTCATGTTTGCCTTGGATGGTAGTCCTCTCCCCAGTATATTATGTGAAACACTACCTTTAACCCTCACTGTATCTGGTAACCATAGTGAGACCATTTCTTTTTTGATTTTTTGTTCACCTTTTACACCTGTTGTTTTGGGTCATCCCTGGCTAGTGTGTCATAATCCTTCTTTTGATTGGTCTAGTGGTTCTGTCCTTTCCTGGAGCGTTTCTTGTCATGTGAAGTGTTTAATGTCTGCTATTTCTCCTGTTTGTTCTGTCCCCCCTTCTCAGGAGGAACCTGGTGATTTGACAGGAGTGCCGGAGGAATATCATGGTCTGCGCACGTTCTTCAGTCGGTCCAGAACCAACTCCCTTCCTCCTCACCGGTCGTATGATTGTTGTTCTGATCTCTTTAAGAAGCGTTTTGCATCCGCTCCTATCCTTGTTGCACCTGACGTCACTAAACAGTTTATTGTTGAGGTTGACGTGTCGGGGGTGGGCGTGGGAGCCATTCTGTCCCAGCGCTCCGATACTGACGATGGGGTCCACCCTTGTGCGTATTTTTCTGCTTCTGCTCCTGGTCTTGCTGGGTCTCGGTCTGTTCCCTGCCGTCGCATCTCTCCTGTTCTTGTTCCTGCCCTTGCTGTGTCTCGGTCTGTCCCTGGTTGTTGCTCTCCTGGCCTGTTTGGTCCTGTTTGCTCTAAAGTTTTCAGTTCTCTACCCGTGTCTCATTTTTTTTTTGGAGTAGTACCCTAGTTTCCCTTTTTTTTCGTTTTTCCGTTACGGTCCTGAGGAGAGGAGTTGGGTTCTTTCTCGGGACGTGCTGGACCGTTTGATCTATGATTTCCTCCGTTGCCGCCAGTGTTCCTCCTCGAGAGCGTCAGGAGGCGCTCGGTGAGTGGGGGGGTACTGTCATGTTTTGTCATATATTGTCTTGTCATTATGCTTTCCCTTCTGTTCGTTTCCCCCTGCTGGTCTTATTAGGTTCGTTCCCTTTTTCTATCCCTCTCTCTCCCCCTCCCTCTCTCTCTTCTCTCTATCGTTCCGTTCCTGCTCCCAGCTGTTCCTATTCCCCTAATCAATCATTTAGTCTTCCCACACCTGTTCCCGATCCTTTTCCCTGATTAGAGTCCCTATTTCTCTCCTTGTTTTCCGTTCCTGCCCTGTCGGATCCTTATCTATTGTTCACCGTGCTGTGTTTGTGTATCGCCCTGTCGTGTCGTGTTTCCCTCAGATGCTGCGTGGTGAGCAGGTGTCTGAGTCTGCTAGGTTCAAGTGCCTTCCCGAGGCAACCTGCTGTTCAAGATCGAGTCTCCAGTCGGTTCTCGTCATTACGAGTGGAAGTTGTGTTTTTTGATTGTATTTTACTTTACTGGATTAAAGACTTTGTTTTCGCCAAGTCGCTTTTGGGTCCTCATTCACCTGCATAACAACTTGGGCACATTCTCCTATCATTTCATGTAACCACATTTACCTTGTTTGTTTGTTTGTTTATGCAATTCTCTGAATTACTTAGTTAGTAATAAATACACGATTTAAGACAATTGATGTATGGATGACTCATAGTGAAGACTGGGTTCGTGCAGATAATCAACAATTTAGAACATTTGGAATGAGACTAACGTGAGGTAAAGTAAATCATTCATTTATTCGAAGACTAATTGATCAGATAAAATATCTGAATAGTTATTTTAGGAAATGATAACTTTGTAATCTGAATATTTTTCATTGGTGCCCCGACTTCCTAGTTAATTAGTTACGTGATTAATCAGTCACGTAATAACTAATTACAGAGAATCGTTGATAAAAATTATCAGTCTTCAGTTAGTGATAGTAAAGACATGACACCCCCTTATTTTGGCAAATCAGCCTATGAATCTATCCTCCTGCTTCCTGCTTACCTGCAGAAACTCAAATGGAAAGTACCAGTGACGCCCTCATAACGGAAGTGGTCCAATGAAGCAGATGCTAAACTACAGGACTGTTTTGCTAGCAAAGACTGGAATATGTTCCGGGAATCATCCGATAACATTGAGGAGTATACCACATCAGTCACCGGCTTCGGTAATAAGTGCATCAACAACTTCACCCCTACAGTGACCGTATGTACATACCCCAACCAGAAGCCATGGATTACAGGCAACATCCGCACTGAGTTAAAGGCTAGAGCTGCCGCTTTCAAGGAGCAGGACACTAATCTGGAAGCTTATAAGAAATCCCGGTATGACCTCTGACAAGACATCAAACAGGCAAAGCATCAATACCTGACTTAGATCGAATCCTACTATTCCTGCTCTGATGCTCAACAGATATGTCACGTCCGGACCTTAGAGATCCTTATTCTCTATTTTGGGTTAGGTCGGGGTGTGACTAGGGTGGGCATTCTAGTTTCTTTATTTCTATTTTGGCCTGGTATGGTTCCCAATCAGAGGCAGATGTCTATCGTTGTCTCTGATTGGGGATCATATTTAGGCAGCCTTTTCCCACTGGGTTTTTTGTGGGATCTTGTTTATGTATGGTAGCCTGTGAGCCCTCCATGACTTCACGTTTTGTTTGCTTCTGTATTGTTTTGGTGAGTTTCAATAATTAAACATGTGGAACTCTATGCACGCTGCGCCTTGGTCCGTTTATTCAACACACGATCGTGACAGGATATGGCAGGGCTTGCAAACTATCACAGACAACAAAAGGAAACCCAGCCATGAGCTGCACAACAACGTGAGCCTACCAGACTAGCTAAATTCCTTCTATGTTCGCGTTGAGGCAAGCAACACTGAACTATTTATGATAGCACCAGCTGTTCCAGACAAATGTGTGATCTCACTCTCCGTAAACTATGTGAGTAAGTTTAACATTGGCAAGGTTGTGGGGCCAGACGGAATACCAGGACGCATACTCAGAGCATGCACTGACCAGATGGAAAGTGTCTTCACTGACATTTCTAACCTATCCTTGACCTGTTTTCAAGCAGACAACCATATCCCATAGACTCCATTCCCAAGAACACCAAGGTAACCTGCCTAAATTACTCTTGCTTGGTAGCACTGATATCTATGGCCATGAAATGCTTTGAAATACTTTGAAAGGCTGGTCATCATGGCTCACATCTACACCATCATCGCAGACAACCTGGACCCACTCCAATTTGCATACCGCCCCAACAGATCCACAGATGACGCAATCTATATTGCTATCCACACTGCCCTCACCCACCTTGAGAAAAGCAATACTCACACACCTGGACAAAAGCAATACCTATGTAAGAATGCTGTTCATTGACTACAGCTCAGCATTTAACACCATTGTCCCCTCATAGCTCATCACCAATCTAAGGACACTGGGACTGAACACCCCCTGGACTTCCTGACGGGCCACCCCCAGACAGTGAGGGTAGGCAACAACACATCCCCATGCTGACCATCAACACGGGGGCCCCTCCAGGGTGTGTGCTTAATCCCCTCCTGTACTCCCTGTTCACCCCTAACAGCATGGCCCCACACAACTCCAACACCATCATCAATTTTGCTGACGATACAACAGTGGTATGATTGAACACAGATGACGATGAAGCAGCCTATAGGGAGGAGGTCAGAATGGTGCAATTATCGCAACCTCTCTCTCAACATCAACAAGGTAAAGGAGCTATTCGTGGACTACAGAAAACGGAGGGACGCGCATACCCCTTCCACATTCAAGGGGCTGTACTGTAGTGGAACTGGTTGAGGGCTTCAGGTTCCTCAGTGTCCACATCACTAAGGAATTAAGATGGACCACACACACACTCACATAGTTGTGAAGAGGGGACAACAGTGCCTCAACTCCATCGGGAGGCTGAAAAGATTTGGCATGGGCCCTCAGCTACATAAAAAGTTCTACACCTGCGCCATTGAGAGAATCTTGACTGGCTGCATCACTGCTTGGTATAGCAACTGCAAGGCACCTGACCAAAATAATTACAGAAGGGGGTACGGCCCAGTACATCACTGGGGCCAAGGTCTCTGCCATCCAGGACCTCTATACTAGGCAGTGTAAGAGGAAGGCCCGAAGAATTGTCAAAGACTCCAGCCACTCAAGCCATACTGTTCTCTCTGCTACCGCATGGCAAGTGGTACTACTGCACCAAGTCTGGAACCGCCAGGACCCTGAACAGCTTCTTTCCCCAAGCCATAAGACTACTAAACAAGACTGCTAAATAGCTAAATCAAATGGCTACCCTGAATACCTGCATTTACCCTTTTTCGCACAAACTAGCACTGACTCTACACACTCACACTGGACCCACACACTCACACATACAATACTTACACTGACACCCCAACACACATACGCCCACACACACACACACACACACACACACACACACACACACACACACACACACACACACACACACACACACACACACACACACACACACACACACACACACACACACACACACACACACACACACACACACACACACGTACACATGTATACTGACGTCACACACACACTCACACACATCCTTACACACACCACATACCCTGCTGCTACTGTTTATAAGAGCAGAATATGTGCTGTGTGTGTGTGTGTGTGTGTGTGTGTGTGTGTGTGTGTGTGTGTGTGTGTGGTGTGTGTGTGGTGTGTGTGTGGTGTGTGGTGTGGTGTGTGGTGTGTGGTGTGTGGTGTGTGTGTGGTGTGTGGTGTGTGGTGTGTGTGTGTGTGTGTGTGTGTGTGTGTGTGTGTGTGTGTGTGTGTGTGTGTGTGTGTGTGTGTGTGTGTGTGTGTGTGTGTGTGTGTGTGTGTGTGTGTCATCAGTATGTGTGCATAGCAGTGAAGGCTCCGAGGAGGAGGAAGGGGAGGACCATCCTCCTCAGTGAATTTCATGAAAATAAAATAATCCTTTATAGATAAAACTATACTAAATATATTAATGTTACCAAATGTTAAAACAGACTGTTTCGCAATGGTCTACAGTAGTCTCAACAGCACTCTGTAGGGCAGCACCATGGTGTAGCCAGAAAGCAGCAGGCTTCTGTCCTCCTCTGGGTACATTGACAATACAAAACCTAGGAGGCTTATGGTTCTCACCTCCATAAACCATAAACAATAATTATGACAACTTCTGGAGGATGTCCTCCAACCTATCCGAGCATGAACAGGCATGTTGTCCACCCAATCAAAGGATCAGAGAATTAATCTGGTACTGAAAGCATAAGCTACAGCTAGGACTGCAGTGCAGTGCATAAAATGTGGTGAGAAGTTGACTTAAAGAGAGAGAAAGACAATAGTTGAACAGTTACAAACAAATGAATTGTTTAAAATTGAAGGAGAAGCAAGAAAGAGAAAGAGATTTCATCATTTCTTTCCCACTTTCGGTTTCACTTATTTACTTAACTAGCAAATGCAGCTAGCTAGTTTAGCCTACTCAAACAGAGGGATGCTATGTTAGCTAGCTAGCTATGACTATCCAAAACAACACTGGAACTCCTCCAACTCAAGGATAAGCTTTGGTTTTACTAATGTATTGCCACTGAGGCCTGCCGGTGTAGCAAACAGAGGGCCACCATGCTACCTCCCCATAGACCTTACGATTGCCCCATCAACCTTTGCTGCTCCAGGAAGCAGTTGTCTTCACTAAGCTTGAACTCCTGCGGAACGCATACCATCTTGTGCGGATCAGACCCGGTGACGAGTGGATGACCGCTTTCAACACGCCTACTGGTCACTATGAATACTTGGTGATGCCCTTCGGCCTGACCAACGCCCCGGCTGTGTTCCAAGCGCTCATAAACGATGTGCTTAGGGATATGCTTAATATCTTCGTGTTCGTTTACTTGGATAACATCCTCATCTTTTCGAGCTCCCTTCAAGAACACACTAAGCATGTCAGACAGGTACTCAAGTATTGGACTAATGATTACACACTAGATCAGCTTGATGCAGGAAAGTGTGTGCATTTTCTCTCAACCTGTATGCACCTACGTTGTAATCTTTCATTCAAATGATGCTCCCTAATCTTAAACTGCACTGACCGCCACTTGTGCATAGAGTCAGTTCAGGAAAGTGTATGTGTGTGTTGGAGTGTGTAAAGACGCTCTATATGTATGCCTACATTGCTACATCAATTACCTCGTACCCCTGCACATCGACTTGGTACTGGTACTCCTTTTATATAGCCATGTTATTAACTCGTACCCCTGCACATCGACTTGGTACTGGTACTCCTTTTATATAGCCATGTTATTAACTCATACCGCTGCACATCGACTTGGTACTGGTACTCCTTTTATATAGCCATGTTATTAACTCATACCCCTGCACATCGACTTGGTACTGGTACTCCCTTTATATAGCCATGTTATTAACTCATACCCCTGCACATTGACTTGGTACTGGTACTCCCTTTATATAGCCATGTTATTAACTCATACCCTTGCACATTGACTTGGTAGTGGTACTCCCTTTATATAGCCATGTCATTAACTCATACCCCTGCACATCGACTTGGTACTGGTCCTCCCTTTATATAGCCATGTTATTACCTCATACCCCTGCACATCAACTCGGTACTGGTACTCCCTTTATATAGCCATGTTATTACCTCATACCCCTGCACATCAACTCGGTACTGGTACTCCCTTTATATAGCCATGTTATTACCTCATACCCCTGCACATCAACTCGGTACTGGTACTCCATGTGTATAACCATGTTATTACCTCATACCCCTACATATCAACTCGGTACTGGTACTCCATGTGTATAATCATGTTATTACCTCGTACCCCTGCACATCGGCTCGGTACTGGTACTCCCTGTATATAGACATGTTATTTTTAGTCGTTGTTATTATTCGTAATTCACTGTGTATTTATTTCTCGTTTTTTTTTGGTGTGTGTGTTTATCATCTTTAACTTTTCCTTGTTGGAAGAGGACCCATAAGGACCCATAACATCACTGTTAGTTTAAGAAACATGAAAATAAAATGTTATTTGATTTCAGACTTTTCATTCCTTGGCCTTATGAGGGCACTGAAAATCGACTGCCGTGGGACTTTGGGCTTTTTTTTACCAGAGAATCTGTATTGAATGTTAGTAATAGATAAATAAATATCCCCTCTTGATTACAAGCAGAGTGGAGAGCAGAATCCCTGCGAACATCTTAAATGGATTATTGATCCTGTGACCTTTCTCTGGTTTAAGGTTTTCTCTTGTTTCTTCCAGCGGTGTTGCCTTAACTCACACTATAGACAGTGTTGATTAATCAAAAATAACCTTTCAATATTAGACTGTTAATTACCCACGCCAAAGTTTGTACACATTTTATACAGGTGACGTGAGAATGAGGAGTCTCTCTCTAGGACCTCTATCCCCTACTGGTTAGTCTGTTTGGACAAGGTTGTACTCTAGTATTGAAGATAAATGTAAGTCATAAAAATCTATTTCATTAAAGAGCTGAAGTATAACATTACCCATCATTATGGCACATCATCTTCATCATAATTGTTTATCCGAAGTTGGAGAAAGCTGTATTGAACTGATCTCATTCTGTTGCTTGATTTATTGCTATATTGATTTGGGGGACAGTTTGAACAAAACAGTCTAATAACACATTGCCGTGGAATTAGAAAACAAAATTAAATCAATACACTTTTTGGGGGAGATTGAAAAAAAAGCAATAGCAATTTCAGAAACGTGGCAAATATTCAACTTAATTACAGTACCCATCATGCATTGTGCATTCGAAAGGGCTTGCAGACGAGAGCAGCGTAGTTCAGGTCTTATTGTTCCCGTTGGACATAAATTAAAGTCTACACAGTCTGCCAGCAAGAGAAGAGAAGTGTCAACCAGTTAATCAACTGCTGATATTGATGTGACAGCTGCAGCTTCTTGACAGAGTATTGTTTATAATTTACTGTCTACGAATATATTGACATTTTTTAAATGTCGACGTGCGGCGTCACTTAATTTGCATGAGGAAGTGCTGACAAAGTGGCCGAGACAAATGTAGAAGAAACTGCGTAGTGCAGAGTTTTAATTTTCCTAATTAATTTTGCCTTTGCACTTCAACAGTGAGGGCTTTTTCTAAAGGTTGGCGCTCTCAAATTGCTTTTCAGTTGGAGTGCATTCAAAACAAATGGAGCAGTGTCCCCTCTCCTTTCACCAATCCATTTGCCGAACTAGCACACTCCTCAATTTGGAAGGGAGTCATTATATTACCAGAGAGTTGTTCATGACCCACCAAAATAGATAAACTTTCTAGATCTAAATCGAGTTGAGGATGTAATATCACTACTCTGTGGCATCATACAAAGTCTTCCAAAAATATACATTCTTATAGCTTAACATTCTTTAGAGCTGAATTCAAATCTCTCAATAAGAGATGTAATGCCAGTCATTGTACACCATTGAAACAGTCTTGAACATAATTTAAGTCTTCACAAGCCATCCTATCCTACTGAAGGTAGTAAAGACATTGCAAAAAGCTCTTTGAGAGGAGAGTATGCCAGTTGAGGCACCAAGGCCAGAGGGGTATCCTATGAAGCAAGCTAGATCTACTCAGGGTTTTCTAAAGCTAACCAGCTTCAGTTAGCTTCACATTCTAGCTTAGGCTTCATCCGTACTATGATGGTGGATATTGCTCGTCCGCCTGCCACTAACTCTAGCAGGGTTGTAACTGCACGTGCATGGAGCACAAGGCTAGTAGAAACGCCAAATTCTTCACTGAAACCATGCGGAAAAATAAATCCATGGGCTAGTCAGAACCACATTTTCATTTGTGATGAAATCAAATTGAAAGAAAAGTTAGGCATTTAGAAGTGCCATCTTTATTCTAATACTTACCGTTAATGCAGTCTTAGGTGTGCTTATCAATGCATGCACAAGTACCTTTTTCCTACTCCTACTCCTATCTGTGGAACAGTTTGTTGAGTTGTGGCTATAGACATATAATTTGTATATTTTTTGCATGCCAGCAAAGCCACTACACTACACAACACACCACTAAACAATACATGAATTGCACTATAATAGTGACAAATGGTGCCCAAAAACTGTTAGGGCCTACACCAGGGAGTGAATCCTTACCACCGCTACACCTGGCTATCAGAGGAGCATTGTCTGGCATCAAAACACTTTATTCAGCCTCATTTACTGCCTTTTTAAAAACATAGCTGATATGCATGACTTGCTTAAACAAATGTGGTTTCTACTGACAATTGACATGTGAAAACTATGGCATGAGGGAACGATGAGCGGATAAGAGGCAATCCGTCATCTCGATTAAGACCTTAATTAGCGAGCTAGAACGGATGTAGTTAAATTGACTAATTGTTCGGCACTATTGAAATGTACAGTGACAGAATTCATAACATGGGTCGGTTTTACAGTATTCTCCCTGTAAACCAAGTCATAACCATAGGATAAAGGGGGCATATAAGCTGACAATGAAAGCTCTTACAATATTCGATGATGAATAATTTTGCACGCCCAATTTTTCAGTTTTTGATTTGTTAAAAAAGTTTGAAATATCCAATAAATGTCGTTCCACTTCATGATTGTGTCCCACTTGTTATTGATTCTTCACAAAATAATACAGTTTTATATTTTACATTTTACATTTAAGTCATTTAGCAGACGCTCTTATCCAGAGCGACTTACAAATTCGTGCATTCACCTTATGACATCCAGTGGAACAGCCACTTTACAATAGTGCATCTAAATATTTTAAGGGGGGTTGAGAAGGATTACTTTATCCTATCCTAAGTATTCCTTAAAGAGGTGGGGTTTCAGGTGTCTCCGGAAGGTGGTGATTGACTCCGCTGTCCTGGCGTCGTGAGGGAGTTTGTTCCACCATTGGGGAGCCAGAGCAGCGAACAGTTTTGACTGGGCTGAGCGGGAACTGTACTTCCTCAGTGGAAGGGAGACGAGCAGGCCAGAGGTGGATGAACGCAGTGCCCTTATTTGGGTGTAGGGCCTGATCAGAGCCTGGAGGTACTGAGGTGCCGTTCCCCTCACAGCTCCGTAGGCAAGCACCATGGTCTTGTAGCGGATGCGAGCTTCAACTGGAAGCCAGTGGAGAGAGAACATATATCTTTATGTTTGAAGCCTGAAATATGGCAAAAGGTCGCAAAGTTCAAGGGGGCCGAATACTTTCGCAAGGCACTGTATCTGATGCTGTCTGTTCAAAAACAATATGACATTGTTGCCGCCCGTAGCAATGAATGGAAGGGAAGCCAAGGAGCATTTGGCTTCCCATGAAAATAATAATTAAAAAGAATAGCCAATCAACATTGAGTTCAACTGTGAATGGTCATGGCACACGCCAAAAAAGTGTCAAGGGAAGCCAGTTTGCATTTGGCTTCACCCCAATCACATCACATCAAAAGCACATGTAATTTACAGAAAACATTTGAATGGCTGCATGTCATTATGTCATCCTCAGGTGGCTAGCTAGCAAACTAATATAGTCCCTTTCCTAAATCAATCAATTAGATGTCACTGTATTAGACTAATCTTAGGTGATTTGATGATGTAGAAATATTAAGTTGAAATGGTGCTGGAATAGTGCAGCTCCTGTTTTTTTGCGACTTGAGGTAACTCTCTGTGGCTCTAAATCAGTAGATGCCTAGTTGTCCGAAAATGTTGGAAAAATGTACTAGCTTGACCATGCTATAGGTAATGTAAATGTTTGTTACATGAAATATGAATTGTGGACTTCACCAGACAGATGTTGCTCTCAGGTTTTGTGAGGAAACAATGGTGTGGTTGAATTTATTCTGTCACTGTGTCTTCTTATTGTCTTGGCCTTAGGCCTATATATCACGGAGGCAAGGCATATGAACTAACAGGTTATAGCAAACAACACAATTTTCTCAACAAATAGGTTGAAATGGGGCTTTTTTTTTCCCTGGCCTGACTTCCTCAGTGATTTTACCCATTCACCACTACTTGCTAAGACAGATGTCTTCACTCACACAGACCACTGTGACAGGGGCGAAGGCGAGGGTGGGAGGCGGAGGAGAGGGGGAAGGGCTGATTGTGACATGACACTATGGCACATCAGACCACGTACAGCCCTGCCGCTCTGGCAGATGAGGAGTGCCCACATGGACTGCCACTGCACAGCTGTTGGCACTGACATGACTCACGAGTCCATGGCTCTGCCCGAAGGGGGAGTGGGGTGAAATGGGTCAGAGATGAGGAGGGGTTGCCAGGGTTTCACAGTGGCGATGGAGAGGGTGGGCGATTGGAAGGAGGGGAGTGTGGAGGGGAAAGCCCCTCTGGTTGAGCCTGGAGATTGGGGTCCAACGGAGGGTGTAATAATGTCTTAATTGTGCCATGGATGGGAGTTGAGTTATTGACACAGGGGGCTTGGGGTGATACAGCGAAGCCAGTGGTCAAGAGGCCTGGGTTCTGGGAACAATGATTCATCCCTAATGAGCATTCTATCTTTATAACGTCTCCATGTGCAGTCAGACGTGAACCGATCATATTAGAGAGCATCTGCTTTGGCTACATGATATTAACTATGACTAACCGGTTTCCATCCTAGAAACATAAGTAGTTGTTGTAGATGTGGCCTATTATTACAGTGGCTGCATGTGGTTATGTTTTTTTACAGTGTTAGATGATAGAACGGTGGTCATTGTAGTATGGGTGCTGTTAACAAAAGAGGTATTGGGTTGGAGTATGTACAGTGAGGGAAAAAAATATTTGATCCCCTGCTGATTTTGTACGTTTGCCCACTGACAAAGAAATTATCCGTCTATAATTTTAATGGTAGGTTTATTCGAACAGTGAGAGACAGAAAAACAAAACAAAAATCCAGAAAAACGCTTGTCAAAAATGTTATAAATTGATTTACATTTTATTGAGGGAAATAAGTATTTGACCCCTCTGCAAAACATGACTTAGTACTTGGTGGCAAAACCCTTGTTGGCAATCACAAAGGTCAGACGTTTTTTGTAGTTGGCCACCAGGTTTGCACACATCTCAGGAGGGATTTTGTCCCACTCCTCTTTGCAGATCTTCTCCAAGTCATTAAGGTTTCGAGGCTGACATTTGGCAACTCGAACCTTCAGCTCCCTCCACAGATGTTCTATGGGATTAAGGTCTGAAAACTGGCTAGGCCACTCCAGGACCTTAATGTGCTTCTTCTTGAGCCACTCCTTTTTTGCCTTGGCCGTATGTTTTGGGTCATTGTGTGTTTTGGGTCATTGTCATGCTGGAGTACCCATCCACGACCCATTTTCAATGCCCTGGCTGAGGGAAGGAGGTTCTCACCCAAGATTTGATGGTACATGGCCCCGTCCATCGTCCCTTTGATTCGGTAAAGTTGTCCTGTCCCCTTAGCAGAAAAACACACCCAAAGCAAAATGTTTCCACCTCCATGTTTGACGGTGGGGTTGGTGTTCTTGGGGTCACAGGCAGCATTCCTCCTCCTCCAAACACGGCAAGTTGAGTTGATGCCAAAGAGCTCCATTTTGGTCTCATCTGACCACAACACTTTTACCCAGTTGTCCTCTGAATCATTCAGATGTTCATTGGCAAACTTCAGATGGGCATGTATATGTGCTTTCTTGAGCAGGGGGACCTTGCGGGCGCTGCAGGATTTCAGTCCTTCACGACATAGTGTGTTACCAATTGTTTTCTTGGTGACTATGGTCCCAGCTGACTTGACATCATTGACAAGATCCTCCCGTGTAGTTCTGGGCTGATTCCTCACCGTTCTCATGATCATTGCAACTCCACGAGGTGAGATCTTGCATGGAGCCACAGGCAGAGGGAGATTGACAGTTCTTTTGTGTTTCTTCCATTTGCGAATAGTCACACCAACTGTTGTCACCTTCTCACCAAGCTGCTTGGCTATGGTCTTGTAGCCCATTCCAGCCTTGTGTAGGTCTACAATATTGTCCCTGACATCCTTGAAGAGCTCTTTGGTCTTGGCCATGGTGGAGAGTTTGAAATCTGATTGATTGATTGCTTTTGTGGACAGGTGTCTTTTATACAGGTAACAAACTGAGATTAGCAGCACTCCCTTTAACAGTGTGCTCCTAATCTCAGCTCGTTACCTGTATAAAAGACACCTGGGAGCCAGAAAACTTTCTGATTGAGAAGGGGTCAAATACTTATTGCCCTCATTAAAATGCAACTCAATTTATAACATTTTTGACATGCGTTTTTCTCGATTTTTTTGTTGTCATTCTGTCTCTCACTGTTCAAATAAACCTACCATTAAAATTATAGACGGATCATTTCTTTGTCAGTGGGCAAACATAGAAAATCAGCAGGGGATCAAATACTTTTTTCCCTCACTGTAGCTTTGATCAAACACCCTTTCTTTAAACAAGACTTCTAAGAACTCTTAACTTTGTACAAATGTGTATGACAATGTGCAGGTCATTAACATGTTGATGGTGTGTTTGTGTCACTTCCAACCCAGTGAATCCCTACTACCCCCATGTGGTGTAACTACATTATGGCATGTCTCTTTGTATGCCCAATGGCACGTGTCAAACTCATTCCACTGAGGGCCGAGTGTTTGTGGGTTTTCGCTCCTCCCTTGTACTTGAGTGATGAATTAAGGTCACAAATTAGTAAGGAACTCCCCTCAACTGGTTGTCCATGGCTTAATTGAAAGGAAAAAGAAAAACCCTGCCTAACACAGCCAATGAGTCATCTCAGACTCAAAAATAGGATGTCTTGATAGACTTTGAAGTCAAAATGCAAACCCACTGTATGAAATATGTGAGAATATGTAACTGCTTTGCCCTTTGCCAATGTTCTAATCTAAATATGAATGTGTTATTACTTGTCTTGCAAATTATTTGTCACAAGTTATTTATTGTTCACATTGGTCCTCCAACAGTCCACAGCCCCTGAAATGCTAGCGATTATGTCTGCTTAGGGAACTTAGGGAAACTATGAGTCATTTATACACCTTGCAATCCAGAATGAAATGTCAAGAATGAATGAATGAAGTGTAACTAATTAGGCCATTTAAGAAACACCGCCAATTGAAAATAATTACAAGACTGTAGAACAGAGAAAATGCTTGAAAGGGATCAATGGGGGTTCACTTTGTTCAGGTAAAAAACTAAATCACCCAAGGATCCATTTGTATGATGATATAGAATTGCATTAACTGTTTTTTGCCAGTATGCCATTCACCAAACTCTGTTAACACATGAATCAAGAGAGAAAAACGGTATATTTCAGGCCTACTGCTTTCCCATTCAAAGTTCCCTTTTGTGCAGTGAGCAGTTAGACTACAGAGCACCCGCACATTGTTGGTGCAGTAAGTGGCTCAGTAATAATAATAATATATGCCATTTGGCAGACGCTTTTATCCAAAGCGACTTACACTCATGCGTGCATACATTTTACTTATGGGTGGTCCCAGTAGGCAGGGCAAAGAAGATGAGAGAGAAAAAATAAGTTAAATCAACATAATAAATATGAAATTATTGTCATCAAGTCCACAACATTTCAAGATGCCATTCCACCTTTAAAGCGACTCAATCTGATGCATTGAGAGAGGCCAATTTGCATATTCAAATGAGATTGTGTGCACCTGTTCAGACAGTGCAGATTAGTGATTAGAAGTACAGCAAACATCTTACAACCAAGGGATTCACTGATCTGAGTTTACAATTGTGTTGTGTGCCTTTGAGGGGAAGGCAAGTTTATTTATTTTATTTTACCAGGTAAATTGACTGAGAACACATTCTCATTTACAGCAGAAACCTTGGAAATAGTTACATGGGAGAAGAATGAGCCAATTGGAAGCTGGGGATGATTAGGTGGCCTTGATTGTCTGAAGGTCAGAATGGGAATTTAGCCAGGACACCAGGATTAACACCCCTACTCTTAGAATAAGTACAATGGACACCCATTTAACTTCCCATCCAAAAGACAGCTCTCTACACAGGGAAATGGCTCAATTACTACACTGGGATTGTTTTATTTAACTTTTTTAGACTAGAGGAAAGTGTGCCTCCTACTGACCCTGCAACACCACTTCCTATAGCATCTGGTCTCCCATCATGGGATCAACCAGGATCAACCCTGCTTAGCTTCAGAGGCAAGCAAGCATTGGGTGTATCTGCATTGCTTGCTGTTTGGGGACTTAGGCTCGGTTTCTGTATAAGAGCTTTGTGACATTTGCTGATGTAAAAAGGGCTTTATAAATACATTTGATTTGATATGCTGCTGGCTTATCTTGTTAAATCAGGGAAGTAGACCTATAGCATTGAATAAAAGGCAACCTTTGATAATTGTTATCAGCTAATAATGAATTATTTTATAAAAGCAGCAACCTTTTGAAATCATGGTTTTGTTGTGCATTGGAGAGGCATCAAGCGCCACACATCTTTGGTGCTACTCTACTATTGAGTCTCAGCATCAGTTTCCCAGAAAACAGTCATCTAAGGTCTTCCATTCTCTGCACATTACCTAGCTTATCATCAGTACTGTGGGCAAACTTACTACAGAGAACTATCAGCAGTCTTGAATACCCAACACACATGTTGCAGTGCTCAAAGCTCAAAGAAAGCCATGGCTTTGTACATGATAGACAATTGAAACGAGAATTTCTGCCATGTTACCCCCTTTCTGAACAGTCCTTACCCTGTTGACCTTTTGAAGATGAGTTCTGTGTACTGCAGTTGACAATCACCTCCATAGCTCAAGAACTCCAGGAGAAGAGGCAGGAGATGTGTCAATAAGAGCAAGGCTACATTCCTCATTTACAGAACACAAAGGTACAAATTATAAAATGTCTTGTTGACTCAAAGGATATTAGTATCCACTTGGGAGCTGTACAGATCTGGAAAATTGAATGTTGTTGGAGAATGGCATTATTGACAGTGAACTCCAGCTGTTGGAAACTAGTCTTGATGTCGACTTGATCTGAACCAATGTAGAATACAAATTATGTGCATGAAAATACGATACTGGGTATTTCTAATGGACACCTCGATTCACACACACACAGGCAATCCTGTATTTATTTTTTTGTGGTGATTTCTTCTTTTTTAAGAACACTATCAGTGACACTATCAGAAGCCTGACCAGCTGCTAACTCAATCCAAGGAGGGGTGGGCATTATTGAAAGGCATAGATGGAATGTATGTCCAGTCAAAGACATAGAAACTAAATAGCCTCCAGCCAGGAGACTCCCAAGTCAGTTAAGAACTAAGAACAAATTCTTATTTTCAATGAGAGCCTAGGAACAGTGGGTTAGCTGCCTTGTTCAGGGGCAGAACGAAAGATGTGTACCTTGTCAGCTCGGGGGATTCAATCTTGCAACCTTCCAGGTTGCTAGTCCAACATACCTGTCTGTGCGCGTGCGGGTGGAGGCTACAAATAACCCCTTTTGTTTGTTTCTTTATCACTATAGATATATTCTTTAACATGTTATTTAAATGCTTGTCTACTGCTGGTAGACTAATGTCCAACAATATTGCCTAAATAATTCCGCCTTGGTATTTAGGAATGTGGAAATTCAATTTCAAGGGACCATGTCTGGAGGAGCCACACATCGTGCCTCTGCCTGTTGAGCAGTAATTTACTCTGACCTTCTAGCTTTGTATTAACACACAGAAAAACTCTAAATTAAATGTTCTCTGCTCACTCTCACTTGCCAAATTAAGAAAAATAATACTGCCTCCTCATTAAGAATCACATTTACAGAGCAGTAGCTGTCTCACCAGCTAGCAGAAAACAATCAATACCCAGAGCTGTGTTAATGTAGCCTTCTACTTAGTGCCCTGAGAGCCGACCTGACCCCTAACTTCATAAATATAATGTATTTTTATGTACAGTGGTGGAGTGGAATAACAAAATGCTGAGCACATATGCTTTTGGACTGAAAAAGTTGCATGGAGGAAAACTTTTATCCACAACATGTTTCTCACCGACTTTGAAAGACATGCAAGGTGGATCATCTGCTTTTAGAATGATAATGAGCACTATAATTGAATGATAATGTTAATCAGGAGCTCTTGAGACTGACACCCAGCATCGTCTCTTGAGAAGAAAGCGGGAAAATAAAACATTTTGCAGTCCATAATCTCAAAAGATTAGATAGGATGTGATATTGGCTCTGTTTTACTGTACCATTGAAAAGTACAGCGGGTTGGTTGAATGACCCCAGCTTCATTTCATGGAAGTGCGAGGGACTCAGTAGTTTAGCTCTTGGCTTCACTGTTCTAGCGATACTGTGGAGTAGACTATGTAGACTGTGAAAGATAGGAAAGATGTACCTCAGAAGGTAGAAGGTCTGGGTTAGACTGGTGTGTGGAGTTAGTGGAGTGGACTGAGGGTAGTGTGTAAGAGAGATGTGAAACTGATGTGACCGTAAGCAGGGATCTAGGGGGAGGAGGGAGAGGTGAGACGGGAAGACAAGCCAACATACTCCCCAGGCACTTGAAATGAAAAGCTGGAGAGTCGTACATACTGGCAGACATATTGTCGACCTGTCTGTGTCCGCCCAGCGCAGGGCTGTCAATGCGATTCAATAGCAGAGTGGCTGGGTTAATTAAGGGAGCTACCGCCTCCCTACCTGCCTTAGAGGGACCGTAATTAAAGTGACACCTGTTCGATCCCATTTGTGGCCCTTTCTCCGTGAGAGGCTGCGCGCCACCACAGAGGTTCAACAGAGGTAGAAAACATAGTTACAACTGTACAGGGAAAATGGAAGCTGGCTGCAGCTGAGCTCCAACATGACTGGGATCTTTTTCAATGCAGTCTGACGTCTGCAAGCATCTCCACGAGTGGAGTGGAAGCTCAGAGTCTAGTACAAGTAGACAGTAGCACTGTGGCTGGACACATCTGTTATCCTATCACTGTCTTTACCTGAATGTCCTGCTGTTTCTGCCAGGACAAAGGTTTACCGTTATACCTTTGTAAAAATGCATCTTTTCAGCTAATGTGTTTATGTCTGGTTAATGACACATCAATAACAATACCAGTACATGGGAAGGGCAAGTACAACCAAAGAATCCTGTTTTGCATCTTAATTTCTACCATGTCACTGTACTGTATCACCTTGAGTGTGACAGATACAAGTTATGACATTCCCAGTGCAGCTATGGACGTAAAAAACGAATGCCAACAGGAGTCCCCACTGGATATGAGGGCGGGAGGATTCCAGTATCGCCATACTCATGAGTATTGTGGCAAAGAAACAAAACACAGAGCGGATTTAACTAAATTAGGAAAAGCAACATCCCGATGTTGTCATCCAGAGTCAGATTTATGTTTATTCCAAGCTATGCCACACAATATTTTACACACAGCAGATTTTTAAAGAACCAAATAGTTTGGTCTGCTTAATGTTTGCGGTACTGGTAACATCACAGCGCTAAGATATAGTTCAGTGTTTTGTGAAGACATTACTCCTACAGTATGTCACTTGTTAAGTTTTTAGGATTTGTGGGGGGTTTGTGCTTTTGGGGTGATGTGCCCCTGGTATTTTAAATTAATCATGTTGACACTGGTCATCGTAAAATGACAGCAAACAGCAACAGTCAGTTCTATGTATAATGTGATATAAACATCTTCATTGTGTAATTTTTGACCGGTGGCTCAGTGGGAAATCTTCCTGCCCTCTTTCCCATTGGATTAGGCTCTAAGGGCACAAGCATGTCACTAAGAGCAAGACTTTGGAGGACACCAACGATATCATGCTTCCCTACCTCAAATTATACTGTACTATGAAAACACAATTCACACGTACCATGTCCCAAATCCAATCAAATGTTATTGGTCACATACACATGGTTAGCAGATATTAATGCGAGTGTAGCAAAATGCTTGTGCTTCTAGTTCTGACAGTGCAATAACATCTAACAAGTAATCTAACAATTTCCCAGCAACTACCTAATACACACAAATCTAAAGGGGTGAATGAAAATATGTACATGTAAATATATGGATGAGCGATGGCCGAGCAGAATAGGCAAAGCGCAATAGATGGTATAAAATACAGTATATACATACTGTATGATGAGTAAAGCAAGATATATAAAAAAAATTAAAGTGGCATTGTTTAAAGTGACTAGTGATCCATTTATTAAAGTGGCCAGTGATTGGGTCTGATTGCTGTTTAGCAGACTGATGACCTTGAGATAGAAGCAGTTTTTCAGTCTCTCGGTCCCAGCTTTGATGCACCTGTACAGACCTCGCCTTCTGAATGGTAGCGGGGTGAACAAGCAGTGACTCGGGTGGTTGTTGTCCTTGATGATCTTTTTGGCCTTCCTGTGACATCGGGTGGTGTCCTGGAGTGCAGGTAGTTTGCCCCCGGTGATTCGTTGTACAGACCGCACCACCCTCTGGAGAGCCTTGCGGTTGTGGGCAGTGCAGTTGCGATACAGCCCGACAGGATGCTCTCATTTTTGCATCTGTAAATGTTTGTCAGGGTTTTGGGTGACAAACCAAATTTCTTAAGCCTCCTGAGGTTGAAGAGGCGCTGTTGCGCCTTCTTCACCACACTGTCTGTTGGGTGGACCATTTCAGTTTGTCTGTGATGTGTACACCTAGGAACTTAAAAAACTTTCCACATTCTTCACTTCTGCCGTAAGCTTTTTGTCCACTAGGGGGTGGTCTTGCATAATTTCATCAGCAACACTGCCTTCTAGTATTTGTTTGATACGGAATGTTTCTTTGACTTCGATGTCAGAGACGCAAACTCGGTCTCAACCTTTAAGTCTTTACTGAAGACTAATCTCTTCAGTGGGTCATATGATTGAGTGTAGTCTGGCCCAGGAGTGGGAAGGTGAACGGAAAGGCTCTGGAGCAACGAACCGCCCTTGCTGTCTCTGCCTGGCCGGTTCCCCTCTTTCCACTGGGATTCTCTGCCTCTAACCCTATTACAGGGGCTGAGTCACTGGCTTACTGGGGCTCTCTCATGCCGTCCCTGGAAGGGGTGCGTCACCTGAGTGGGTTGATTCACTGTTGTGGTCATCCTGCCCCTCCCCCTTGGGTTGTGCCGTGGCGGAGATCTTTGTGGGCTATACTCACCCTTGTCTCAGGATGGTAAGTTGATGGTTGAAGATATCCCTCTAGTGGTGTGGGTCTGTGCTTTGGCAAAGTGGGTGGGGTTATATCCTTCCTGTTTGGCCCTGTCCGGGGGTGTCCTCGGATGGGGCTACAGTGACTCCTGACCCCTCCTGTCTCAGCCTCCAGTATTTATGCTGCAGTAGTTTATGTGTCGGGGGGCTAGGGTCAGTTTGTTATATCTGGAGTACTTCTCCTGTCCTATTCGGTGTCCTGTGTGAATCTAAGTGTGCGTTCTCTCCTTCTCTCTTTCTTTCTCTCTCTATGAGGACCTGAGCCCTAGGACCATGCCCCAGGACTGCCTGACATGATGACTCCTTGCTGTCCCCAGTCCACCTGGCCATGCTGCTGCTCCAGTTTCAACTGTTCTGCCTTACTATTATTCGACCATGCTGGTCATTTATGAACATTTGAACATCTTGGCCATGTTCTGTTATAATCTCCACCCGGCACAGCCAGAAGAGGACTGGCCACCCCACATAGCCTGGTTCCTCTCTAGGTTTCTTCCTAGGTTTTGGCCTTTCTAGGGAGTTTTTCCTAGCCACCGTGCTTCTACACCTGCATTGCTTGATGTTTGGGGATTTAGGCTGGGTTTCTTTAAAGCACTTTGAGATATCAGCTGATGTACGAAGGGCTATACATTTGATTTGATTTGATTTGATGTGGATAGGGGGGTTCTCACCTTGCCATTTCCTGAAGTCCACGATCATCTCTTTTGTTTTGTTTTGTGGAGGTTGCCTGTAGGCTGTCTCGTCATTGTTGGTAATCAAGCCCAATACTGTTGTGTCGTCTGCAAACTTGATGATTGAGTTGGAGGAGTGCATGGCCACACAGTCATGGGTGAACAGGGAATACAGTAGGGGGCTGAGCACGCACCCTTGTGGGGCCCAAGTGTTGGGGTTCAGCGAAGTAAAGATGTTGTTTCCTACCTTCACCACTCGAGGGCAGCCTATCAGAAAATCCAGAACCCAATTGCACAGGGCGGGGTTGAGACTTAGGGCCTCCAGCTTGATGATAAGCTTGGGGGTTCTATGGTGTTGAATGCTGAGCTGTAGTCAATGAACAGCATTCTTACATAGGTATTCCTTTTGTCCAGATGTGATAGGGCAGTGTACAGTGTGATGGCGAATTTATCGTCTGTGGACCTGTTGGGGCAGTATGCAAACTGAAGTGGGTCTAGGGTGGTCGGTAAGGTGGAGGTGACATGATCCTTGACTAGTCTCTCAAAGCACTTCATGATGACAAAAGTCAGTACTACAGGATGATAGTCATTTAGTTCAGTTTTCTTTGCCTTCTTGGGTACAGGAGCAATGGAGGTCATCTTGAAGCATGTGGGGACAGCAGACTGTGAAGTTCATTGAGGGCAGTATTGGTGTCTGCTTGAGGGGGAATGTACACAGCTGTGACAATAACTGACGAGAATTCAATTGGGAGGTAATATGGCCGGTATTTGATTGTAAGGAATTCTAGGTTGGGTGAGCAGAACGACTTGTGTTCCTGTATGTTGTTATGATTACACCATGAGTCGTTAATCATGAAGCATACGCCCTTCCTCTTCCCAGAGAGATGTTTATCTCTGTCGGCGCAATGCATGGAGAAGCCTGGTGGCCGAACCGATTCAACAACAACATATCCCGAGAGAGCCATGTTTCCGTGAAACAGATAATGTTACCATCTCTGATGTCTCTCTGGAAGGCAACTCTTGTTTGAATGTAATATACCTTGTTGTCAATAGACTGGACATTGGCCAGTAGTATACTGGCGGTGGGCGATAGGCGATGTGGCAGTGGGCGATGTGCACATCTACAAAGTCTGACCAGGAGGCCGCTCCATTGTTTTGGGTTGGTTTCTGGGATTAGATCCATTGTCCTGGGTGGTGGTCAAAACAGAGGATACGCTTCGGGAAAGTCATATTCCTAGTCGTAATGTTGGTAAGTTGACATGGCTCTTATATACAATAATTCTTCCCGGCTGTATCTAATAAGACTCTAGATTTCCTGGGGTAACAATGTAAGAAATAATACATTTAAAAAAATGCTGCATAGTTTCCAAAAGATTCGAAGCAAGGCGACCATCTCTGTCGGCGTCATCTTGCTAAAACAAATGCCATTTTGTGCCATTACTCTCAGCGGAGCTGGGTCATAGGTTATCTTATGGTGGGCTGCTTTTGTGTCGTCCTATCGGTGTCTAGCGTCAGCCCAGTGTGTGTTGGCAGAGCACTGGCACAGAGTGACAGAGTGGAACACAGTGGGAACCTGTCCTCTCCTCGCTGGAGAACAGATAATTATTACCATCATCACTGGAATGAGGGCTGTATTCAAATGAGGGAAATTGATATGTAGATTAGACACTGTGTCTGTCACCACCCCCTGCATGCATGCAAAGATGTGCCACACACACGCACTCAAAGAAACTCACGCACACACCAAAAAAACTCACATGAAAGCACACATTCACACACACAAACACCAAGCAACTTGCACAGACACTTGCGCCTACACCTCCTCTTCAACTTTAAAGAGGCTGCTCATCGAGTCTGACACAGGCGGAATAGGATGCTCAGGGCGTCTCGCGGCACATTTTATTAGCGCATGCCGTCACACTAGGGGGTCAGCGTCGCTTAGCAGAGCCAGAGTCGTCTGAGCACCGTAAAAAATGATTTATCAAATCAACACTTCCTCCTTCAGCTCCCATTACTCTTCACTCTGCCGTTCCCCTCTCAATGTGAGCACACACAACAGGGACGCTCGCTAGGCCAGGAAGAAATGGCTCACTTACAGGCCCAGCAACACCTACCTATCCCACAAGTTGGATGATGTGATTCTTACAAAACTACAGGACAGGTGTCTCTGATTCCTCTGAAGTGAGTTGATAAAAATATTCAATATCCATGCCCAAAGATGTAACTGTGTCCATGCTGCAGTATATGTGGTTACATTTGGGTATGACAGTGAAAGGAAGCCCAAAAATCCCCCCCACCAAACATGTTGGTTTCAGCAGTTTGAATCCAGGCCTGTTAACATGCTTTTCCCATTCCTACAAATGCCCTCGATTTGTCAACATTGCTTTGAGTGGTTGTCACGAAGACGTGAGCTTGGGCTGACCAGAAACCCCATGACGGTGAACTACCCAGAACACATTCATAAACCAGTATGGAAACTCTGCGTCCTCCATCTCTCCTCTGTGCTTTCATTAGGGAGAATATCTTCAAACAGCTTGTCATCACAACAGATCAGGGAGGATGCAACAGCTGAGCAGGCTCGGGTGCCTGGGCAACAACAGACCTAATCAGGGCTTCTGAGACTCGTTAACCAGGCAGAGGGGCCTTGGGGCTCTTCATGGCTCTTCACGGCTCTGTCCTGTGGCCTACAGCCAAGCCTCCCTCCCAGCTGACTCCTGCTAGACTTCCTATCTCCTGTCTGGATGTCAGTTGTGTTTTACAGGATTTGTTTTCTCTCTTGATTTCGAGGTTGGGTCTGTTTGGGTGTGTCGCTTCTGTTGGTGAAATAGATGATGGAAGAGCAACACCTTTAGTTAGCAAACCCACTTTAAGTTGTCAGAAAAAGCCTGCCCCCCCCCTCCCTGTTTGGTTTGCTCCACTTTTTGTTTTCTTTAAGTTTGCCTTTTCTTAGGTTGGGATTCTACTTGAGCTGAACAGACAAAATGTGTCAATCCTACTTTACAGGTCCAAATCTGCCATATTCATCACCATTGATATGATACAATAAAGGAAATTATATTGGTCAAAAATCGTTGTGTGTGTGTTTGTTATAAATAGCTTCACAGTGGGATTGTTTTGTGAAGGCAAAGTCATAGAGACGTTAAGATCACTGGATGACAAAGAATGCCCCCCTGACAGCTTTCTTTTTTCAAAAGTGCACACACGCACACACACAAACACAATAGTGAAGTGTGTGCAATCACAAACAGGCCTCATTAGCAGAGCACCAGACCCACCAGTGGCTGGGTGATACAGTGAGATGGTTGAGCGGTGCAGTTTGTTGCTTCCATGGCTCATCACTGAGACACAACACCAGAAAGAGAGCAAAACATCTACTGTGTCTGCACAGTCTAACTCTCCAATTACTCAGATCCCACTCCCTGGATAAATAATTTGTTAAACTCTTAAAACAAGTCTAAACTGTCTTGCATTCGCCTGACCAATTCTTGGTCAATTCTCGCCTGGCCAATTCTTTCCCCACAGAAACAACTTGTCGACTTGTGAAATATGTAAGTAGCTAGTGTTGTTATAGTAAAGTAATGCCTCAGCCATTAGTTGACAACATACAGTAAATGAACAGCAGCAACTGAAATAGCACTGTGTATAAACCTATCCTAGGTGTACAGGGTAGAAGGGTAGTAGTTGTACAGAAATACCTTGTCCTTTCGGAGAAGTCTGTGATACTTCAGAAGAAAAAGAGAGATGAAAAAGCTAGAGGAAGTGAAAGAGAAAAAGTAAGGAGAGAATTTTCTAGCCTATCCAGAGCAGGAAGAAACACACAAACCTAATCGTGTTCATGTCATGAATGGATCAGTGGCAGCTAGGTGCAGCTGGAGGTAGACCTGAGAGTGCCCCAGGGCAGAGGAAACAGTGACACAGAGAGAGGATTGACTGGTCTGCTCTGCTTTGAGCTGTCAAAACACCAGGTTGGCCACCATGTCAGGGACTGCTGGGGCGTCCCCGCTCTCCAGCCCCCTCTACCTCTCTAAACAGCCTCGACAGTGCCCACGGACCCCCACCTACACTCCACGGTTCAGCACACAGGGCTTGTACACAGCCAAGTGGTGTCCCCTGCCACGATGACACATACCAGGCACAGAGGATGTCGTGTTCAGGGCCAGTCAGGCACCAGGGAGCCAGACAGACTGACGTGCCTCTCCTGTCCTGCTGCTGCAGTGGTCTCATAGCATGATACAATGGGATATAACAGGGGAGGAAAAGGGCAATGTCAGTAGGAACATCAGAAATCCTCCCTGTGGGAAGATGGAGGGGATTTACTCTGATCCTATCTGACTGGAACGTCTGAAAGCTGGGCCATGACCTCTGTCTCGCATGGCAACGGCCCGGCTGCAGGCGGTGAGGGAGAGCGAGAGAGAGCAAGAGAGAGCGCAGGTAATTTGAGATGGAGGGTCTGATGGCTAAATCATGAATCCTAGGAAAAAGTGTACCCACGCGTCTAGATATGAGTAACATGAGCACATCTCCTTAGAATGCCTTCTCAGCCTCTGGTCAGAGTGACATATTCTTCCTTTCTCTGCCTCATCTCCTAAAACCCCATCAACTTCCCTGTGCTGAGTTACAGTCCTATAACATACCTACGGGCCACATAAGACCCTCGCAGTGCGGTGATGAAGTTACGTTGGTGTCTCAATCATATGCCACTGCCGAAAGCTTATTTGGTTTGTTTGGCCTTAGAGCATGTTTCAGCAATGATTCATGGGAATGTGTTGCAGAGTGAAGCCAGCGGCATGATGATCAATCCTGAGCTCCACACACTAAGGGCAGATTAAAAGAGACCTGCAGTCTTACATATGTTAATGTACGTTAGGTACTGTGTGATGTCAACCCTATAGAATTGGAGGATTTAGATAAGTACTGCAGATCTCATACTAAGCACCTGCAGTGCATCCATCTAGCTGCAGGGCAATGTAATGATGCTAAGGAATTCAAATTAGAAATCTATATTGATTTAGGCATAAGGCTGAGGTTAACATGTTATGAAAGCAATAATACTTAGAAAGGGAACGGAAACAATTCATGGAGGATTAATGATTATTCTATCAAACTGTCATTAGCAACCTTGTCCATGGAATGTATGGAGGGGGGAAGTTTTGCCGAACACTAGTAAACAAACAAAAAAAACAACCCATAGCCTCATCAAGAAAAGACAAACAGAGGACAGTGAGTGGAAGGCAGCCGGAATCCCACACGGCCCTGAACATCTCATTACGATCCATGGAATCAATAGCTGGATTGTAAACTGAAGTGGGAACAGTGGATGGGGCCAGCTCACTGGCTTATTTCAGATCAGCCCTGTAAACCAGTTTTTACTTCCAACACTCTCCACCACCCCCACCAGCACCACCCCACCCCCATCCTGAACCCCTGTCCATCCATCCACATGGCTGGTCAGCTCCGTCTGTAGACCAGGCTTCTTGTTATCTGGAGGATTCACTGGAGGAGAGGCGTACCCATGTGCAGAGGGCATTTGTATATCCCCATTGCCCCTGCCAATATTTTTATGATCCTCCTATGGAGGGCATCTTTCATGTAAACCTAATGCGCCTTCAAAGTGAGCAAATACGTGGTTGAATAGATGGCAACGGTTTTAATCATCTGTGTTGCCAGTTTTAATACCGTTCTTCAATCCATATTGATTAATGCCTACTTCTTTAGTTTACTCTGGTATGAACAACCCATTTGTTCTCAATGAAGGACTTTCACCAATACCAATACCAATACCCCTCAGGTAAAGACCCATATCCACCTGCTGGGTTTCAGACTACACATAGTTACATAATTTTCCTGCCATTCACTTTTAGTGGAAAGTCCCTTGGGAAATAGGGACCCCTCCTGCATTTAATCAGCTGTAAAAATCTGTCATCTGATGTGTCCGTCTTACTATTCATCTGCCTGGCTGGCTGGCATTATTGTTTAGATCCATATGATGGCGCCGGTGGGTAGGGCTGCAGTCTTATCGGCACTCAACCAATAATACTATTTTGTTTGTTTTCTCACGTTGTTTGTAAATTGTTTTGTACATAATGTTGCTGCTACCTTCTCCTATGACCGAAAAGAGCTTCTAAACATCAGAACTGGGATTGCTCACCTCAAACTGGATCAAGAGATTTTCTTCAATGTGTCGGACGCAAAGGATATACTGTTGACAGCCGACCAGTGATTAGCTGGAGAAGGAAACGGCGATTCCGAGGCAGAAGATCAGGGTGCCTTCTGAGGACCAGGCAACGATTTGATAATTTGCCATTGCCCTCCATTCTGCTAGCTAGCGTTCAATCGCTAGAAAATAAATGGAACGAACTGAAAGCATGTATATCCTGCCAACGGGACATTAAAAACTGTTATATTTTATGCTTCACCGAGTTTTGGATGAATGACGACATTAAGAACTTACAGCTGGTGGGTTATACACTCTATTGGCAAGACAGAGCAGCAGCCTCTAGTAAGACACAGGGCGGGGGGCCTATGCATTTATGTAAACAACAGTTGGTGAACGATATCTAAGGAAGTCTCAAAGTTTTGCTCGCCTGAGGTGGAGTATTTTATGATAAGCTGCAGACCTCACTGTATACCTAGAGAGTTTATCTGTTTTTTCGTAGCTGTCAATATACCACTACAGAGCGAGGTTGGAACTAAAAAACTAAGGTAACCTGCCTAAATAACCACTGACCCATAGCACTCACGTCTGTAGCCATGAAATGCTTTGAAAGGCTGGTCATGGCTCACATCAACACCATTATCCCAGGCTGGTCATGGCTCACATCAACACCATTATCCCATAAACCCTAGACCCAAAGAATTTGCATACCGCACCAACAGATCCACAGATGATGCAATCTCTATTGCACTCCACACTGCTCTTTCCCACCTGGATAAAAGGAACACATATGTGAGAATGCTATTCATTGACTACAGCTCAGAGTTCAACACCATAGTGCCTGCAAAACTAATCACTAAGCTAACGACCCTGGGACGAAACAGCTCCCTCTGCAACTGGATCCTAGACTTCCTGACGGGCCGCCCCCAGGTGGTAAGGGTAGGTAACAACACATCTGCCACGCTGACCATCAACACTGGGGCCCCTCAGGGGTGCGTGCTCAGTCCCCTCCTGTATTCCCCGTTCACTCATGACTGCACGGCCAGGCACAACTCCAACACCATCATTAAGTTTGCTGATGACACAGCAGTGGTAGGCCTGATCACTGACAACGATGAGACAGCCGAGACAACAACCTCTCCCTCAACATGATCAAGACAAAGGAGATGGTTGTGGACTACAGGAAAAAGAGGACCGAGCACACCCACATTCTCAGCGATGGGGCTGTAGTGGAGCAGGTTGAGAACTTCAAGTTCCTTGGCGTCCACATCAACAACAACCTAACATGGTCCAAGCACACCAAGACAGTCGTGAAGAGGGCATGACAAAACCTATTCCCCCTCAGGAGACTGAAATGATTTGGCATGGGTCCTCAGATCCTCAAAAGATTTTACAGCTGCACCATTGAGATTATCCTGACTAGTTGCATCACTGCCTGGTATGGCAACTGCTCGGCCTCCGATTGCAAGGCACTACAGAGGGTAGTGCGTACGGCCCAGTACATCACTGGGGCCAGGCTTCTTGCCATCCAGGACCTCTATACCAGGCGGTGTCAGAGGAAGGCCCTACAAATCGTCAAAGACTCCAGCCACCCTAGTCATAGACTGTTCTCTCTGCTACTTCACGGCAAGTGGTACCGGAGCACCATGTCAAGGTCCAAGAGGCTTCTAAACAGCTTCTACCCCCAAGCCATAAGACTCCTGAACAGGTAATCAAATGGCTACCCAAATGGCTACTATTTGCATAACCACTTTAACAACCCTATCTGCTTGTATATAATTATCTCAACACAGGTGCCCCCGCACATTGACACATTGACTCTGTACCGGTACCCCCGGTACGCCCCTTGCTATTGTTATTCACTGCTGCTATTTAATTATTTGTTTTATATCTTACTTTTTTCTTAATATAAATGTTTGGGTATTGCATCGTTGGTTAAGAGCTTGTAAGTATGCATTTCACTGTAAGGTCTACTACACCTGTTGTATTCGGCGCATAATTTGATTTGATTTGATATGCCTGTTTGCTGAGAATGGCCCTACTGCCCTCTCGCGTCACCAGCAGGTAAGACCTCTATGGTAGAGAGGAGAGGAAAGGAGAGAAGAGATGGAAGAGGGGGATGAGGAGAGGAGAGGAGAGAATGTTGGTGGAGGCTGCTGTTGCAGCTAATTACTTTGCATGGCTCATTAGGCTGCACTATTCAAACAACAGAGAGAGAGAGAGAGAGAGAGGGGTGAAGAAAACAGCCCTCCATTCTTCCTCCTACTCTCAATTGTGTTGTGAACCAGCAGCAGCTACTGCCTCCACTCCTGTCCTCAGCAGTGTGTTCTGCCTCAGGTCTAGCTCTCATCTTAAGGCTTTGCTTAAGAAATCACTCCAGTCCATTAAACTCATCCTGTATGTCAAGCCCACTGCTAAAAGCCTTACCTTGGTGACCTGCTCTGCCCATTACTCTATAGACTTTTACAATCCACCCCAAGATATTAAACTCAGAGAACACATCTCGGCTAAAACACTTATATGGTGCCATACACAAATGCTGTGTCATCACCTTCTGCCTTGCTAGCACCCATAAAAAGAGCCTTCTTGCCAAGGGAGTCACTGAATAACTCCTCATACTTCATGACAATAATGCCCCTGCTAGCTACCTACTGCATTTTGGCAGTGGGTGCTTTTCAAAAGGATGCTGGGTCTATTGCTTTCACATCCTCTGCCATGTTCTATAGCTGTTAACCTGTGAATGGGAGATTTGTGAAAGCACCTTCCTCCACTATGGGAGAACATTTCAGCGATAAAAGCTTAGCATTAAGAAGGAATGTGTATTACCAATTATTTAACAGAAACTAGAGACAAGAGTGTTGGGGATGTACCTGGCACCTCGAAAGCCAGTCTCATCACCTCACTAGGAAACCCTGAATTATTGACCGAATGGTAAGTGGGAGCTACACACCACTAACAGAGGAGGAAGAGAGAAAAAAAGCTAAGCCTTAAAAGGCATCTCTAAGCCTTGGCAAGGGTTGATCTGAAATAAGTGAAAAAAAGCCTCTAAAAGAAATGAGGGCATATTGAGGGCGAAGTCTTCTGAGCAACGTTCACGGTTAGGAGAGTTTATTAGTTGCATGATCCTCGTTCGCCTCCAGGGCCTTATCTTTTAATTTTCCTCGCTCTGGGTCACCGAGCAGGAGCCCGTGGATTGACAAATAAAGAGAAAAGCCAGAGAACGGAGGAGAGAGAGGGGGCTCTTCACCGACTTATTAAGAGGAGAAAACAATTTGATTTGACAGAGGTCAGCAGGGTGAGGTAGCCGAGAAGGAACATGGCTTGTGAACTTTAAAGCACAATTGGTAACCGATCCCCCTTGTCTTCCCTGCAAATAATGTACAAATGTAGCAATTTGGATAAATGTTGTTGACGAGGGGAAGGATAACTGTTTGTAAGTGTTGTGTTGAGTCTGTCAAATCCTTTTTCTGAGGAACTGTAGACCATGCTAATAAATGCATTAATTGAGGTGGGCAGTTTGTTTAAAAGCATTAGACTAGGTCTATGGTGCAGGCCAGCCCAAGCTAGCCCAAATCTCTGTCACGAATACCAATGTAGTACCAAAGTCAGTGTTTCCCTGAGGATTTTTTTCAGCAGCAGGGGCAGAGTTTGCGGGCGGGGTCTTCCTGCAGGGGGGGGGGGGTGCAGCAGATGGTGTCGTCCTGGGGCATATATCTAGTTTTTTTAAATGGAGTGGTGGCGGTGTCCCTCTGCTAAAATGCATATAGAGAAAACACTGAAAGTAGATTTTCTAAACCACGTTCTCGGAGGGAAAATAAGGTCTCCTCTTATCCAGGCTGTACAGTTGGCTACATGCCAATCGGGGTTTAGCTCCACATGGGTTTGACCTTATTCAATCTGCATTAATTGCACTGTAGTGTATACATGGCAGTGGGCGCACAGCAGGAATTTCTTGATATTCTTGAATGTCTTGATAATATTCTTGATATTAAAGAAACTAGGTTAAACTTTCATTGTTAGGGTCTTTGCTCTCCATGCACACAGATACAGGCCTATCTATCCGCCTCTCGCTTTTTGAGTTTTTTTAATCGAGACATTAACTTTGGAGAGCCAGTCAGTCATCTTCAACATTTTTGGACAACGATGTTGCATTAAGACTGCATTCCATTCAGATGCACTGACAACCCTGCTCTCATAGTCTCCTGGATGTCATGGAAATATTTAGCTTACCATCTCTCATTTTGTCTTGGCAGGACACATGTAGTTTATGTCTTATTTCTACCATCTCTCCCCCGCTTCCTTCCATTTTTGGATTGGCAAGCGATGCGTGAGATGGGTTGCGGCATTGAGCTAGCGGTAATTGAAAAGTGAAAATACATATTTTCAATCAGAATGTGAAGTTTATGCCTTATTGTGCTCCTGCTATGCAGGCATATTCAACAGCAAAATGCACCCATTGGAAAACCAAGCACGTCACATTTTGCACCAGATAACTCCGCTAATATGCAGGGAAGTCACCAAAGCCTGTCTCATTCTTTGTGGATACATCTTGTGCTTTTTCTGTACTTTTACTGCGTTCTACACTGTTGCACATGAGCAAGTGCTAGCATTGACTGAGTAACATTAGGAACACCTGCTCTTTCCATGACATAGACTGACCAGGTGAATCCAGGTGTAACGTTTACACATGGGGTCTGGAAGCAGTGAGTTTAATAATAAACTTGACAATAATACAAATCAGACGCTGCGTACAGAACATAACCAAAAAATAATAAATACTGCCTGAGGACTAATGCAACTGAGAGCTATATGAAGGAAGAGTAATCAGGGTAGTGATGAAGTCCAGGTGTGCTTAACGATGGGGAGCAGGTGTGCGCACTGTGTGTCGCCAGGAACAGTAATTAGCAGACCAGCGACATCGAGTGCCAGAGGGAGGGGGCAGGAGTAGGCGTGACACCAGGTGAAAGCTATGATCACTTATTGATGTCACTTGTTAAATCCACTTCCATCAATGTAGATGAAGTGGAGGAGACAGGTTAATAAATCAAATGTGGTTAAACACAGTGGTTAAGGCCGCTGTACTGCAACGCCAGCTGTGCCATCAGAGACTCTGGGTTCGCGCCCACGCACAATTGGCCTAGTGTCGCACCAGCGACTCCTGTGCCGGGCGCAGTGCGCACTATGGAGGTGCACGGTGTTTCCTCCAACACATTGGTACGGCTGGCTTGCGGGTTGGAGGCGCGCTGTATTAAGAAGTAGTGCGGCTTGGTTGGGTTGTGTATCGGAGGACGCATGATTTTCAACCGTCAACCGTCTGGACATTTCAAAAATAATAAAAACAACTTACTCTAGCAATGTCATCTGGAAATCACAGTGGAGGAAGTAGCCAATCACTGACAGATACAGGTTCTAATAGTTTGTTCCTAAAGCAATTACCCAATTATACCCTGTTCAATGGAATTAAAATACTTTGTCTTGCCCACAGATTTTTTTAAAGTTAGTTATCAATACTAGCTACTAGTTAGGCATGTAGGCTTATTTTGTACTGTGGCATATTTTCACCAAAAATATTCTGTAGCCTATATGAAATGGAAAGGAAGTTCTTAGGCTGAACAATGATCAATTTCAGCCTTCAATGCATTCAATTGGACATAAAAATGTGTCTCCCAGGGAGAGAAAGAAAGGAAGATGGAAAAAAACAAAAATGTACGTATTTGTGTATCTTTTCACACTAAGGAGCTTAGAGCTAGGGATATGGCAGCGTTTAGAATAGATGCACACTGTTAAGAGGATCCCAGATTAAAAGGGACGTGAGGTATTACACGTAAAAATACACCCAGGCCTTTGTGAAAGGATGGCATTAAAGGGAATGCATGGTTACATAAATAACAGATCAATCTGCAGAACACAGCAGACGTTTAGTAAATATTGTTAGCAGGGGGGGGGGGGGCACTTTAGCCCTCCGATTCTCACAACATCTCCCTTTCCACCCACTCATCTAAATCTCACCCTGTCAGTGGTCGTGAAAACCCTGCTCATCAGACCCACTTCCTCTCCATCTGGGGGGCAATCTGCCCGGCAGCACACTCATTTTAGCTCTGCTCTTTGACACAGCTTTAGTGCCATCTACTGGAGTGTAAGGGAATAATGAAATCATTTACAGATAAGGCCTATCACTCCCTGGCTAAATGCAGTATGGCCAGGTTTGAGCAATGCATGATAAAGCCTTGGTCAAAGTAAGGCAATGTTTCATGCTTACAGCTGCAAGGGGAGTCAGCCATGGATGGCAGTGTGGAGACACACAGGGCCAGCATGGAGGATTTGGACACTGCTGAAGACTGTGTCTGTTTCTGGAGAGGCCAGGATACTGAGTCCAGATTTGAATCCGCTCCAAACCTTGCTTTTTTCCTGGCATAGCTCTCTCTCTCTCTTCTATCGCTTTCTCTCTATTTTACCCAGTCCATCCTAAGCCGAGAAGCCATAGCTCCAGTGTCCATATTGTAGTGAAGCTCCAAAGCCCTGGTTAAACACACAGACAATATCTCTATTGAACCAGTCACTACTAATCTCTACCATTGTTAACATAACCATTACATTTTCTTCAGCCATAATCATGACCTTCATGATTCATCAATATTGAATATTGAACTCTGGTCATCATTTTTTTTCACCCAATGTATTGTTTCTGGTACCAGACCTGGGTTTATTAGAACCTCTTGGTTCTGTTCACTCATTGACTGGGTCAGCAGAGAGAAAATGATATTGACCAATTAACTATCCCTTACACATGTACCTGTGTCACACCTATATGGCTGTATGACCAAAACACAACAACAAACCATGTTGCAGTCACATATAAACGCAACATGACCATGTTCACGTCCTGTGTCACACGAGTATATGACAGAGCTCATTAACCAGTGGTCATGACTGGTGGAGGATCTGCTTTATTGGAGCTCGCTAAGGATCTTAACGCTTTTACAACATCATCATTTAATAGCTGTCAGCTTTACTGGGGGGGGAGCAGGAATAAATCATTTGCTGCTTGCATGTTATCTGGCCTTTTATCTCAGCTTAAAGTGGAGACCTGATCAAGGTCAATAAAGCGTGTTAGTGAGTTACAATAACAGGCAGCCATCCTCACATCTTTGAGGAAGAAGTGTCCAGTGAATGAGTACCGGTTGAAGTGCTGAATTTGACTGCCTGAAACTGAAAGGAAGCTTCACAACTACAGTAAGCAAACAACCCACTTGACATTTCAGAGAGTGGCATATTGCGCTATAAGTACTCACATACATTTACACGGACAAATTGTGTATGTGCTGAAATCAAATTTTCACGAAGTGAGAAAAACAAGTCAGTTTCTTGTTAGAAATTCTAAAGGTGCTTGCATCCCTCTTACCATAAACATTGCACTTGACAAATGTGTTTTTAACATTGTAAAACAACTCCTGAGCTGAATCAGAGAGCTTGTGACAACTCAACTCTCAGCATGGTTGCTTCTCGCTATGTTACACAATCAAAGAGTTGTGCTGGAACACTTCACTGAATTCAACAGTACCTTTCTGATGGTGCTATTCCTTAGTTGTGTGCAAGAGGCAGTGCATTCCCTGGATCAGTCAGCCCAGACTGGCACTATTAATTCAGCACAACACGTCCCTTATCGCTCTCTCATCTCCATCTTACCTGTGAATGAGAGGAAGGGAGAGAGAGGGAAGGAGAGTGAAATTGTTGGATGGTTTTGTCGAGACCTCTGTGTGGGAAAACAATGTAAACGTCAATTGATCTCTGTGGAAATCAACTGAGGCTTGTTGTGTATATCTGTTAGTTCTTTAACATGTGTAGAACATAATATTACTTTAGGAAAATACTGGATATAGACCATGTGATGAAGGGGAGAGAAAGGATTAACATGGACATTTTAGAAATAGCATTGCAGCATATAAGAAAGCTGTAATGCCACTGCACAGAACTGTATGGGGTGAGTCTAGGACGAGAGGAGTATAAATTCACAATAGGGTAATTGCATTCTGCTGTGCACACAATGGTGGAAAATGAATGTTCCACGAGAAAATAAATAAGCGAATTAGCTGGTTCTGGAGGTGTACGTTCCTAATTTAACTGCTCAGGTGTAAATAGGCCACACATCTGTTTACACAAACAACAAATGCTGTTCACTCAGCAGAGCCCAGATGATATTATAGCCAGTGTTGTACACTAATGAGCAATCTGCAGAAAAAAACTATGTGTTATTTACTGACAAATCTGTGTGAATTATTCACTGGGGGCATGTATATGCAAATGAAAATCAGTGAGTACATTAGAGCTTTACTACACAGTCCAAAGACTTTGCTTCCCTTAAAGACTCTGGTCCTATGGATGTGTCTGGTCTGAGAATTACAATATATGGCTAGCCAGCCAACATAGGTGATACATAACAAATGGACTAAAGTAGACCCACTCATCGATCATATAGATCATCAGTCTGGCTGACATCAAACTCAAAGTCTTCGATGTGTCAATAATGAAGGGGGATGTGCTTTTTCAATGATTGGTTCTCCTCTGTGTCTTTCTCACTCAAGCACCCACATAGACTGTCCCAGAGCTCCACCCCCATCCAGTACAACTGGATTAGTCTCAACCCCCCCCTCCCTTTGATTGGGAGAACCAATCAAAGCGCACACCAATTTTTGTGCGAACATGGCATCAACAAATGGACTCCTGTCAGCTCTCCTTTGCTCTGTACCACGTCAGGCAGGCTAACAGAGCATGGCTTGACAGCTAAAATATGCCGACTGATAATGATCATTGTTGAGGATGAGACATTTCCTATTGGGTACACCTTCATTGTCACCCACCCACAGGAACTTCACTGTTTCTAAAAGTCCCCCAGCAGCCACCTGATAGGGCCTTTAGTACAGTGAGTGCACCTGATGCGTGACTTTCAACGGTCAGACAGACAGGCTACCATATTTAAAGCGTGTGGTTTTGGATGACTTTAGGAGGATTGTGCCGTGAAACTAATGAGACAGCTGGTCAGACACAGAGGGTTTTCTACAATAATGTATTTCAGCAGCTGGGAGTAGCACGGGGCTGACTCTTCTCTTCTCAATAGCCACTAGATGACAGAGTCACTTTGTGGGCCGTAAGTGAGCTAATTAGTCTCCTTTTCCGAAATGGACTACAGGCTCTTAAAAAATGACGATATGCAACTGAAAGAGGGAACACAAATGGCCCCCATGTAAACTGAGCCCTGTAGTGTTGACAGGTGTGGTCATGTGTGGGTATCTTAGTCAGAGAAAGAGAAAATATGGGGATTCAGTTTCGGTGAAGTCTTTGTTATTGTTCTTATGTCTGTGATTTTCATCCAAAAACATGAGGTTTGTGGCTCCTCCAGCAGAGGGCAATGGTAAAGCACCAGTGTGAGATTATCTTGGAGTGTCTGTGTCTCACTCTCTTGATATCTCAGTATACACTGAGTGTACAAACATTAGGTGCACCTTAATATTGAGTTGCACCCCTTTTGTCCTCAGAACAGCCTCAATTCATCAGGGAATGGACTCTACGTTGTGTCGAAGTGTTCCACAGGGATGCTATGTTGACTCCAATGCTTCCCACAGTTGTGTCAAGTTGGCTGGATGTCTTTGGTTGGTGGACCGTTCTGATACACACAGGAAACCCAGCAGTTGCAGTTCTTGACACACTCAATCCGGTGTGCCTGTCTCTACTACCCCGTTCAAAGGCACTTGCCCATTCACCCTCTGAATGGCACAAATACACAATCCATGTCTCAACTGTCAAGGCTTAAAAATCCTTCTTTAACCTGTCTCTTCCCCTTCATCGACACTGATTGAAGTGGATTTAACAAGTGACAATGATGGACAATGATGGATTATAGCTTTCAACTGGTCAGTCTGTCATGGAAAGAGCAGGTGTTCTTAACACTCAGTGTACATCTACCTACCTCAGTGCCATTCAATGGATCCTTCTCAGTGTTGTGTCCACGGTTGCTTTTTTAAGATCTTCCTAACAGTAGAGATTACGTATTAGTATGTTGATGTCATTAAGTTAAGCACATTACCAGCATTGTGTTAGAACAGCCTAAAATGGCTAAACAAATTGTTTAATCTTGATAGCTTTCTTTGTATTAATTATATGTGCATTCAAATGTCATTAAATATACCACAATGATTGCCATTTTCATTGAGGCAGGCTATAAAATGGGTGGCAGGTAGCCTAGCAGCTAACTGAAAGGTTGCTGTTTAGAATCTCTGAGCTGACTAAGTGAAAAATCTGTTGATGTGCCCTTGAGCAAGAAACATAACCCTAATTGCTCCTGTAATTCACTCTGGATAAGAGTGTCTGTTAAATGGTGTACATGCTATTATATTCAGAAAGAAAGAACAGACAGCTGAAGAAAAACCCAAACAAGAGTCTTTACTTTTCTTCTTTACCTTGGGATGAAATTAAATACATCTTTCCTACTTGCCTCAGTCCAGACTACATTCAGAAAGACAGTTTGAAACAGTGAATGGCTGTTTCACACTGTACAGCCTACGATTGCAAATCGAGTCAGCGCCCAAGTCCCCAGCATTTGGCGAGCCTCTCTTTGACCGACCCCTCCCGTCCTGATCAGAGGCAAACTTGCCGACGCCACAGTGTCGCATTCTGGGGATAGCAGCGCAGTGGGACGCTGTGATGTGCCACCTGGCCTGGCCCTGCTGGCCTGGGAACTCTTCCTGACCTCCCCACAAAACTCGTTTGCCATCGGAGCCACGTCAGGCAGAGTCTCCAAGGGCCACTTGCAAGCATTCCCCCCCGCGATGCGAACCGACCAGAGAGAGATTGCCAACACCTATTGGAAAAGCTTCTCTGATCTCCTCTTAGCTGCCCAACAGCCTGGACCCAGAACAACTACAAATGTAGCATCTTAATTTGATCACTCTGTTGCAGGTGAACTTTCCAGCAATACAGGAAATGTTAAATGTGTAGTTTATTTGAGGTTTAAAAAGGCTTCTAAAGTTTGCAATTTACACTTAGACATTTCAGACTTGGTGTTCCCTTACGAATAATATATCAACCCCTGCAAAAATGTAAATTAATTATAATCCACATAATATCATGTCCTGTTGTTGCAGGAGTATTTTCCTGCTGTAGCAAACTGGCTCAAATTAAGATCCTACATCAGCTGCACATCAAAGATTGTCCATTTGGTACTGAGCCAATGGGTCCCTAGCTCTCAGCCCTGGTATGAACACACACAACTGCTATAACACAGTACATAGTGTCTGTCTAAGATATATTGTTTTAATGGGAGAACGATAAGGAGACGGAGAGGAGATTTCATCAAAAGGGAAGTTCATTCTCTGGTTACATTAGCCATTTGAATTATATGGAAATGATGTTGTTTGATTGAAAAAGAAGTACATTTAAATCATACATTACATGCTGAAGCTAACGGACGTCACACTGCTTGCTTCGGGAGTACCGCTTCCTCCTGATTCGGCTCACTCCAAGGTTCAAACCCAGGACCGCTGCCTTGCTAATAATATAATAATAAGAATATATGCCATTTAGCAGACGCTTTATCCAAAGCGACTTACAGTCATGTGTGCATACATTCTACGTATGGGTGATCCCGGGAATCGAACCCACTACCCTGGCGTTACAAGCACCATGCTCTACCAACTGAGCTACAGAAGGACCCTCCTGAAGCCTCTTACCAGTCATGCCAGTCATGCCATGAGAAAATCTAGCTACTGGGCACCGTAAATGGGGACACTTCAGGGTGAGTGAGTTTCACACATCCACATTTGCTACATTCACACCCCAAACTTACTCCACAGCGACCCCAGCGTTGAGCTGTGCGCAACTGCAGATCTGCGACCATTTGTAACAGATAACACACGGCTTGCTTAGCGACTACTACTTCCTCCTGATTCGGCTGTAACCAAGTATCAAACCCAGGACCTCTGCCTTGCTAGCACACGTGAACACCCTTCCCCTGTGCCTTAACAGTCGCGGCTCGCAAAAAGCTAGCTATTTGGTAGGGCAAGTAGAGAGTTCCACACAACCCAATGTGCTACGCTAGCATGTAAATTAGGCATTTATTTGCCCTCTAATATATTACTGCTCTATAACGTCTTACTGCTATATCACAGTGTCATTATTCATTCATCATTACTCTAATTGACCTACTGTTTTCAGCAACTGTGTTCACAAGAGTATTATACAGGATTTTGTGTAAGTATTCACACTCCTAGATGGCTTTGTGTGTACTGTGTGCAACTGAAAGTGAGACAGGTGTCTGGGTTGTTTTGCATGGTGGATCATTTCTTCCTAGACGCTCTATATGCCCAGACACATCATTCACTCTAGGAGAACATGTGCTCTTGGACCTCACATGTAGTCTGCACCATCCTCGTCTCGGTAGTCCTCAGCAAAATGATAATATTTGTCCAGAGAGCTGAGAGGAGATGCTAGCGGCCCCTCACACTTCGTCCAATTCTCTGGAAAGACACTCTCTCCACCTGTCGCAGGTCAGAGGCTAATGTTTTAAGGTCAGAGGTTGTTTCAACAAAACTGGGTTGGTTACAGCTTTATTTTGCTGTAACATTTCCCACCCAAGTGTAGAATGATTCAATCAACACATTTATAGATAAGGGAGCTATCACAATAGATCTACGTATATAGTCATTTAAAGTGTACAAGAGTAAAATTATTCACATTTATTGGACTACTCTTGTTGAGCTAATCATAACATGTTAATAGCATAAGCGTTCCTCTAAGAATAGACTAATTATGATCCTTTGTTCTGAGGCTTTATTTGATTGGTTTAGAAGTATTATGAAGGACAATGGCTGTTCATATATGAATTTGGAAAAGTGTACAGGCCACAGTCCCCTGCTCAGCTCAAGTGACGGTCCTCGACGGGACAATGTGAATTGGCAGTACACAAAAAAAGATTAAGAGGGCCACATTAAACCTGCCTAAAAGCAAAAACAACTGCCGTGTGATGTGGAACCCTTCTCTCTAAGTGCCCTGTTGAATCCACGGGCCTGCCCTCATCAGACCATATAACGACCAGATAACTGGGCCGTCACATAACACATCCCCAAATAACATGGACTTGTAGGGCTCTTTTCTAACGGTGCCGCTTTTAGCCGTCCTTTGACTCTGGGGACAGACCTCGGAGGATTTGTAGGCATGCCTGAGGTCTAATTAGCTTGAAAAACAATAGCTCCCTGATCGCCATTCCATTGTGCTCCCCAGAATCGTAGGCCAGATCCTGTTACAAACTCACGATAAACAAGGGGCTAAATTAGATGTGCAGTTGTTGCCATTGTCCCAGATTTTTGATACCCAAGCCCCCTGCGCCTCTGCGCCCCTGTTACCCAATGCGAACGAGGGTGAGCCTGAAAGAGTCACAAGTCCCTGATGGAGTGTAAGTATTTGGTAACTGACAAGACGAGAGAGCTGATACAGTGAGGTCGCCTTCCCCTGGCACGGCCCAAGGTAATTAAGACATACAGTAGAGTCCAAGATAGTGGTGGGCGGGTTTGGAATATTAATGTTGCTTTGATGGATGGAGTCAAAAGTGATTTGTTGAGGGTGAGCATGGTGCTGTTATGAGCCAGCTGGTCCAGGGGCAGAGAGCTGGACTAAGGGTAGGAGGAAGGCCCTCTCGGCCTCTCTCTGCTGATGGAGCGAAATTGATTAATGCCCCCCAATTAGAGCAACATTAAAAGCCTCATTTCCAAAGCACATTTCAGGGTCACGTAACACATGTGGCACATTTTGTGTACATTCCCTTGCCAGTAGATGAAGGGGACAGCACATTTTCCATGGAATCCACAATTAATTGGCCAGCATGTGGAGTGCTGATCTTAATGTGTCAGCTTGGGAAAGGATGATGGACATTTCTAGATATAAAAACTTCAGTAAAATTGTCAAATGCCTTCAGAATAGATAACACATGCATAACTCACTATGCTTTGAATGAGGAGAAGATCGCAGCTCAAAGACTTTGGTTACTTATTTTATCTTTTACAATTTGTCATTAACATTGTTCCATGAACTCTGCTTTATCCTCACCTAAATTGCAAATATTCATAAAATACTGTTATTCTTGTCATGCGTGGCTCATTAATGTTTTCCAACACAACCAAACCTTTTATGTTCCTGAATGATGTATTGTCTTGTGGTTTGAAGTGCGTACATATACCTTTTGGTTGGAATAATAACACCTTGTGATATTTTTGGCTGTATCCCACATAACCAATGCAATAAAAACATTAGCATAGCAGGGTTCTTCTTCTTTTCCTTGTGTGGAAATATTAATAAAACAAAAGGCCTTTCAGGTTGTGACTTGCAACGGTCGGCCCGGACATTGAACGGCCTCTAAAACACTTTAAAACACAAACAGTGATATTTGTCATCCCTGTTCTACTCTACATGCCATTGGGCTGCATCATTATTACCCAACGTGTGTCCACACTGGCACATTCTGTCCCTGATAGTGTGCGATAGGCTCTGTCCCTGATAGTGTGTGATAGGCTCTGTCCCTGATAGTGTACGATAGGCTCTGTCCCTGATAGTGTACGATAGGCTCTGTCCCTGATAGTGTACGATAGGCTCTGTCCCTGATAGTGTACGATAGGCTCTGTCCCTGATAGTGTACGATAGGCTCTGTCCCTGATATGTGTGCGATAGGCTCTGTCCCTGATAGTGTACGATAGGCTCTGTCCCTGATAGTGTACGATAGGCTCTGTTTAAGTTCCGCTCCCAGGGTCCCTTTGGATGTGTTCCAGTTGTACATTTCACAGGTCCACAACCTTATATGACCCTTTAATACACTTTTTCAAATGAATTCAAAACACCTTTTTGGTTCTTACTTAGCTACCACCCCTGCGGTCTACATTATGCATTCTAGTACGTGATCCATTGCATCCCAGAGGACTGCAAGAAGCCATAGAATGTGTCCTTGTTACTCCGAAGCACTGCCTGTTAAGGCCTTGTAACGGGAGGCTGTGGCTGAGACATATCCTTGCCCTGGCCTGGGGGGGGGGGGGGGGGCTGTTAAAAGTAGCACCCATATCCCCAGAGATGGGGTTAAAGAGGGTTCTGTCTGTCTGTCTGTCTGTCTGTCTGTCTGTCTGTCTGTCTGTCTGTCTGTCTGTCTGTCTGTCTGTCTGTCTGTCTGTCTGTCTGTCTGTCTGTCTGTCTGTCTGTCTGTCTGTCTGTCTGTCTGTCTGTCTGTCTGTCTGTCTGTCTGTCTGTCTGTCTGTCTGTCTGTCTGTCTGTCTGTCTGTCTGTCTGTCTGTCTGACACACCAGAGCCCACCCTCCGAGTGATATGTCACCATTGTAGTTGTAGGCTATTACAGCTCAACTCTCTTAATGAGACTGGTCAAGATGCTCAGTTCAACAATGTATAATTTATCCAAGACGCTTGATGCACATTTGAGTTGATACTTGTTCAATTAAAAGTTAACTGACCTAAAGCACATTACAAAAAAGTATTCTAAGATATTCTTATAGAGTACGACAGAGTGTAATTGATAATGCCCCAGAGGTTCCCTGCTGTCTAAGCTCTATAAGTGTCTTAAGACGAGACAGGGTCAAGGCTAGGGACAACTGGAAGGTGCTTGTTAAGTGTCAAAGGCTCGTGCCGCTGGGACCACTGAGCCATGCTTGGCATCCTGCTACAGTGTGCCCCTCTCAGCCAACACTCCTACCCCCCACCCCTGTCCACCCCCCTTTCATCCATCACCACCACCATATTATGTCTAGTGCCCCCCCCACTCAGAGCTCAGGGGGCCTGATCGTATAGAAACCAAAAATCAACAAATCAACAAAACAAAAGGGAAGGTGGACAAAGAGACAGAGCCTGACTGTCTCTGCATCTGTCAGGAAATGTCACTGTTGGCCCTGGAGTGAATCCATACCATAGACAGACAGTACCACGTACCCACCCCCAGTACCCCAGTACCCTGCTGAAGCTTTGTCATCTCTGGCCACAGTGCTGGTTGATCCTCCCCACTAGTGACGCCTCTGGTTCAGGGTCAGACTACTATAAAATACATCGCCAGGTGCTCATCATTGCCAGAGTACATTATGGCGTTATCATTGCATGGCATTACTATGGTGAATGATACGTATTCATGACGCATACTAATTTGCAATTTGGGTGTTATTTTGTTTTAGTTCTGTTTTCATTATCAGTCTTCAATGGCTCTTTGTGAGGTATGTTTGTACAGATATGGTGCAACAAACCATAGATCAACAATGATGGGAATTTTCAGCACCGGTGGTACATCATACCTAATGGCTGTCTGTAGATAGCATCTAACTGCAAATATGATAATCCATACAAAGCTCTGAGGCTATTGCTTTGTATAAACATAATGTGAAGTTCTACTTTGTGCTGTTAATTGATTACATTATCTGTATTTTCATAACTGTAATCTAAGCAAAATAATTTAATCCCACAACACCAAGATTATGTAAACAGTTTAGATTCCATAATGAAATGTGCTAATGAGATAACTCTGTTGAGGCTTTATCCAGAGGAATTATCTATTCAAATAATAGTCATTATATTGAAGGGCTATGGTAATTGTAGAAGGCATACTTCCTTGTATTCATTATTTTCTTTAAGCCAAACAATACAATTCACCTTAGGCTGCATATTCAATTTCATAGAGAATAATAATACCCAGTGCATTATAAGTCCTTGGATATGGACCTTGTATGAAAGGTCAGATGTTCTTTTCATTTGGAAAGTTGAGTTGGGGTCAAAGGTTGCAGTCAAGATTAAGGCTGGAGGTCTACTGAATTTTGGAGATGATGAAGAGGCTCTTTATTCAGTTAAGCACAAGCCTTCACAGTCTACAATAAAGATGTTCTAAGTTAAGCTCCTGATGACAGATCACTGGACATCCAATCTATATGTAAAGTTTCGATAGGTATATCTATTGTTTCAAAAGGCAAATTATAATGGTTCACCGAAAATGAAATTGACAAGTAACAATTTGTTGCATGTAGTTTTTTTTTTTTACATGGAAACAGCGTCATCTCTCTAGGATTTATTTCCTCCGCATAGATCAATAAAACGGCAGTAAACGTGATTTGGGTTTATAGAATGTCAGTTGCCATGAGTCGAGTCATCATCCATAGGAAGATGAGCAATAAAACCAATGACTTATTAATTGTAGTATATGTAGGGTGGATTGCTGTGGGGGAAATATTGCTCCAGTTGCTTGGCGTACCCAGCATGGAATCTTTAATGAATGGTTATCAAAGTCCATGTACCCTGTTACCACAACAGCACACCTGGAAAGACGACTCCCACTCATCTGACAAGGCTGCCATTATTTGACACCTGCTGCTGTTGTTTTTAGTGACTCAAGGATATTACATCAATATCTGACATGTGGAATAAGAATAGAATGGCGAGACTGCTACATCCTAGCTGTTAACGGCTCACCATCTGGCCCATATGTCCTCAAGCTACCATGAGGGCATTGAACACTGGTCCTAATGATTGTTATCAGGAAGCATGCAGTTGTGCGATAAACACAGGCAACAAAGGATGTATGAGACACGTATATAGGGAAAGTACATTTATGGATGCCTTGGCTGTTTTAGGCCTATTCACAGCAGGGTACACAAATGATGACGATGGCCAATGGAAGGGGTCACTGGAGGTGACCAGTAGCCAGAGCAGGTGAGATGTTATTGGGCCAATAGGTGGGTGGTGTTTGGGGTCCACTGGTTTCCAAAACAACCACTAATGCATGGGCTTTAGCAGTGACTAACGAGGAAAGCAGAAAAGCTCCAGCAGCAACGACTGCATATTGTCTTGTAATAAGGGGGGGGGATCAGATTTCCCAAGCACTGATATAGGATGCAAATGTAATCTATAAATTCCTTTTCATCACACCAGAGCTAACGCGCTAATAACAGATGCCTGCCGCCTCCACAGTCCCGGCCATGCAGATAGGAGTGCAGGGCCACACTGGGGCACAGGGTCAGCCATGATGTCGACCCCTCCACTTCTCTGTATCTTCCTGGACTTGAAAGGCATCATGAGTGCACAACACGTGTTCTATTGTTTTGCTTTGTTGTTTCAAGGACAACTCTCAGAACCAGACATGTTCTCACCCACGTTTAGTATTATGAATGACCACCATTAGGCCCATCAAACATTAGGGTTTTTCCTCACTCGGTGTCAGACCTGAGACAGAGCTCGTTTAGCTGGGGCCTCACCTGAACATGGGATTCTACAGGTGGGAAATTCCTGGACAGTGGGCACTGCCCTCCCATGCCCAAACAATGGCACCCCCCCCCCCCCCCATCACCCCCCTGCTCCATACCATGGCCCCCCCCAGGCGACTGATGGGTAACTGGAGTCGCCTTTATAGGAGCCCTCTGCAGCACTATTGGGGGAGGATAGGGGTGCGAACAGCGGCAAAGATGCCTCTGGGGTCAAGCCTTTAATAATGATTACAAACTGGAGCTGGCTGCTGGAGCGACAGGCTGCAGCTGTGGGCCGGCTGGCTTTGAAGTGCCCCCGCCTGTTGCAAGGTCCCAGGCCCCCCTCGCATGAGGAGACGCTGGAACTATGTGACTGCCTGTGGGAAAGAATGTCACGCGACGCCAGGGTGACGGAGGATGGCGGAGGGTGGACCGTGGACGGCGCTGCTGGTGCTGGCAGTGGCAGGGCCGGGGAGGTTTCTCTGAAGAGGACTGGTGGTGGTGGGGACGCTGGAGCAGGCGACAAGAGAAAGGGAAAGTAGCCCTGAGGGAGGGTGAGATGCACAGGCTGTGTGTCACTGTAGCCAAGAGCCTACTCAGGACCGCTCCATACATTCAGGCCTCCTTCGCTCTGCGGTTACACAAGACCAACACTGATGAAAAATCTGGCCCTTTATGCACATAGGGAAATAACACATGACGATTCAGCTGTGAGTGATACAACTTCAACCTGTAGGCCTGAGACACACCTGTAAACATCCTATCAAATCGCATGTGTTTACAACCCATAATGGATAAATACAATAAAAAAGCCTTGATGTAAGACAATCCTGAACAAGTAGCGTAGAGTTCACATTAATGATGAGAGATTTAGGACTCCTTATTAAATATTAGCTGCCCATTGATACGGTCTGGAATTAATTATTACACATGCGTAGTTTATGCCCAGGATCAGGGTAACATACCAAATTATTACCTAGCTCGCAAGATGGGTAATGACAGGACAACTTTCCATGATTTGTTACGTGGATGATGCGGGTTTGAAGGTATGTAGCTAATTGTTTCATTATTTGTAAAAATCTGAGTGCAGTTGTGCTTGATGAATGCATTATAAAGTGTTTGTGATTAATGTTTTATTGACTAATGACTAAATTACACATTTTTTAGAATCAGAATCATCTTAATTCACCAAGTATATTAACACATATTCAGAATGTGACTTGGTGATATGTTGCTGCTAGTGATATGACAACATTTAGAGACAGAGGAATTTACACAAAGTTTACATTCATTATATATGTTTAGGGATTGCACAAAATACAAATCAAGATATGTAAACTACAAATCATGCCATATTATTGACATTATATAGACACTAATAAATAATGACCTTGAGATTATAAGGTTCTATCTGTGCAAACAGTGGTGAAAAATGTACCCCACTGTAATACTTGAGTAAAAGTAAAGATTACCTTGATAGAAAATGACTCAAGTAAAAGTGAAATTCACCCAGTAAAATGCTACTTGAGAAAAAGTCTAAAAGTATTTGGTTTTAATATACTTAAGTATCAAAAGTTTAAAAAAAAGTATAAATCATTTAAAATTCCTTTTATAAAGGATATCTTTTTTCAAATTATTATTTACAGATAACCAGGGGCACACTCCAACACTCAGACATCATTTACAAACTAAGCATGTGTGTTTAGTAAGTCCGCCAGATGAGACAGTCAGGATGACCAGGGATAAGTGCCTGAATTGGACCACTTTCCTGTCCCGCTAAGCATTCAAAATGTAACAAGTTATTTTGGGTGTCAGGGAAATGTATGGAGTAAAACAATATTGTTTTCTTTAGGAATGAAGTGAAGTAAATGTAAAAGTATTACACATATAAATAGCAAAATACAGACACCCCTAAAAATAACGGAAGTAGTACTTTAAAGTAATTAAGTACTTTACACCACAGTGAGCAAAGCAGAGTTGTGAGATATTGATCATCAAAGTTTTTTTCTCCGATCCTGGAGTTGATAATGTTGTGAAATCTGTGAACACTTCACATCAATTTCAAGCACATATGCAGGTACAAAAAGAGCTATGTTTTATTTTGACAGGGAGTCATGCTAAGATCAAGGTCTCATCTTCAGAAGAGCCCTGTAATAAAACATGACATCATAACACGTAGATACCAATTAATAACTTTCTGTTGAATTAAGAAAGTGGAGAGAAGCAGGACTGATAGAGTGAGCATACGGTATGACTTCACCCATTCCATAACAATGATCCATTATGCTACATGGCTCCGGCTCTGGCAATCGCTGTCCATAAGTTTTATTTGGCATTTTATTGCCATTAGATCACACCAGCTCATTGCCATGCTTAGAGGTGGCCACTCGGTGACTCTTCACAGAGAGAGAGAGAGGGAGGAAAGAGACCACCATGGGTAATTCACACTCCAGCAGAAATCCTGTGATTCAGCTCAGTTCTCTGCCCCAGAGATGGTGTCCTTTCATCTCTTCCATGAGGATCTTCTCCCTATTTCCCCCACTCGACACGCATAATTACTAAATGACAGATCATCAAAACGTCTTAATATGCTGCAAATCCTCCCTTCACTTGACAAGGAAGGAATAAAGGCAAGCCTGAAGCGTTTCATTTGCAGAACTCTGCTGACGTAGTGGTCACTCAACTTGTGTGTCTGCCTGGGTGCAGCCTAGTTCAACTATCATGTGGTGAGCCACTGGAAAATATCATATTGTTATTATATATTGCAAACACAACATAAGTTCTAATAATGTATTCAACGTAGTAATTAATATGATTTGTCAAAATAATGTATTAAAAAGACTTCCAAATACGCAGGGCTGTACTTTACATGAATATGCAAAAAGGTGAATGCAAATATTGTACTGTATAAACATACTAACTTACATGGTAATTACACAACACATTTTGCTACTGTGCTGTAAGTCTGTATCTGTATCAGTATTTTATTGCATATTAACTTTGGATAATATGACAGAATAAATGTAGAAATGTTTAAAAAATGGATGTATTTGAAAACAACCGCCTACTTACTTGATGTAATAATCATTTACTCTTTAAGGAATATAAACACATGTCATTCAACAAATTGTACATTCATTGCAGAGGATTTGAGTGTGAAGTGCAATTGGGAGATCATGAATATCTTTACTTAGCAAAATATTGTATGGTCTTACAAGGATCAAGAGGCAAAACACCAAGCGTAATAAGTGTGTCTCCTCTCCATGGGAGTGTAAAACGGAGTGATGTTTGACTGGTTCTGTGTTGCTGTTGGAGTAGTGATGGGTTTGTCTGAGCTCTGTGTGTATAGGTGACCTATTGTACTCCTCTCTTCAGGGAAGCTGAAAAGCTCTGCCATGACCATGAAAAACAGAAAAATATATATCCCCTGACTGCTCAAGCCAGATGAACATTTTAAATGACATAGGTACCTTATGATAAACATCCATTAGGACAATTTACTTTCCTTGAATGTCTGTGCTTACCATTCCTTTTACTCTTTCCTCCGTATCCAGCTAGTTTGAATTTGGTGTAATGGCTTTACCCAATGTAATCCAAGAAAAATAGATTTGAGCTTTTTCTGTGATCTAACATGGCCATTACTTCTTTGTAATTGGAAGGTAAACATTCTTATATACAGATTAAAGTGGAGGCTAAAAGTAATTACTCCTGTGACATGTCCCTTTTACAGATTTTTTAAGTGCCGTACCCCTGTCTTTTTACGATCTGCTTCATAAAAGAAACCATTCTCCGCAAATGTCCTCTCCTGTGAGCAATAATAGCACTTTGGTCTGATCGAGTGTGCCATAATGTAATGTGGATATTAGACTGGGTTAGCTTCATATGCACTGGCAGATCTTTGGTCTCTGTGCTCAGTTCAATCAAGCCTCAGGCTAATGTTTCCCACTACCACTATTAATATCAATGCTCTTTAAATACTGCACAGAGACCCAAACCAACAGGTAATATTAGGCTACTTGGCACAACAGTCTGTTGATATTAAACCAAAAATGTTATTCAATTGAACATCTCGTCATTTTAAGTGTTTCCCGGGTAACCTTGACTGTTTTGTAACACTCCGGGCAGCATTCACTACGATTGTCATGGGGCCAAAAAAAAGCGACTTTATTAAATTGGCATTCAATAGAGCTGCCATAGGACTACTGGCTGTTTCTGAAGGCTGGGGAATACCAACAGTTATTATTAGATCATACGCTGACTGGTTGGTTTTACATTTGTACAATGACATCTAGTATAAACTGTATTTACAGTTAATATAACATCCACATTTACCATCATTCAGTCGTAAAGTTTGTTTGTTTTCACTGCAATTTGATAGGACATTGTACATCTAAAGAGATTTACAGAGAATCACTGTAAAACGAGATTACACAGAAAGTAAAGTACTGATACTGTATATTGACATAATTTCCAATTTAAAATGTTAAGTCACTATAGTAGCTGTAAAAGTTACTGTAATAAATGTATCTTTATGTATTGAAGTTATTGTTCTTGCTTCTATTCTACTTTCCCATTTCTTCTTTATGACAATGTCATTGTAGCTGCCAAATCACACCACTGATTCCTGTGGGAAGAATAAACAGATTTAAGGGTTTGTGACTTGGTGGCACTAAATCTGTTCCTCTCTCAGAACAATGTATGCAGAAATAATAATAATAATAGTGTGAATGTGACTGATTAATTGTGTCTGATCACAAAGTAAAGCAAGACATTGTCAACAATGAAGTACTTCACACTTTTTTTTAATAAAATCTGCATATACTCCCTCCTCATGTGATTTACCAGATTTGTCAATCATTTATTTTATGATTAAGAGATTAAGCCAATTGTCTTTAGGTTATCCAGGAGTATTTGACCCATTGATATCCCACAGAAAGCAATTTACCTTCACAACCATTTGCTTCATGGACCCTGCATTCCTAACATCCTCTATGTTTACCTTGGATTTGTGCAGCACAACAGCCTCCACAGTGTGTCTGAATGGGTTCTGTCTGAATGGGTGTGATTGCATGTCGTGGTCGGACAATGTACTCTCGGTTGCTTTATAAACTGTTCCATTTTAGCAACGTGACTCATCTGAACGTGTACTGAGATGCTAGTTTTGTGTAAATATACCTTGTGTAAACCAACAATGCCCAACTTTCTGAAAGAGAGAATAAGCCTGCATTTAATTGAGCTCCTGCAGTGAATCACTCTACCATTACCCTTAAATTACAGGGCTATGTAGTGGGTGTTTTTGTATATCTGTCATTCACACCTTAAATCTATCACTCACATACATACAGCTAGCTACAGTTGAAGTCGGAAGTTTACATACACTTAGGTTGGAGTCATTAAAACTCGTTTTTCAACCACTGCATAACAAACTATAGTTTTGGCAAGTCGGTTAGGACATCTACTTTGTGCATGACACAAGTCATTTTTTAAACAATTGTTTACAGACAGATTATTTACCTTGTAAAATTCCAGAAAATTATGTCATGGCTTTAGAAGCTTCTGTTGGGCTAATTGACATCATTTCAGTCAATTGGAGGTGTACCTGTGGATGTATTTCAAGGCCTACCTTCAAACTCCGTGCCTCTTTGCTTGACATCATGAGAAAATCAAAAGAAATCAGCCAAGACCTCAGACAAAAGAATTGTAGACCTCCACAAGTCTGGTTCATCCTTTAGAGCAATTTCCACAGTACAAATACCAATGGAACACACAGCCGTCATACATCTCAGGAAGGAGACGCATTCTGTCTCCCAGAGATGAACATACATTGGTGCGAAAAGTGCAAATCAATTCCAAAACAACAGCAAAGGACCTTGTGAAGATGCTGGAGGAAACAGGTACAGAAGTATCTATATCCACAGTAAAACTAGTCCTATATCGACATAACCTGAAACGCTGCTCAGCAAGGAAGAAGCCACTGCTTTAAAACCGCCATATTAAAGCCAGACTACGATTTGCAACTGCACATGGGTACAAATATCATAATGTTTGGAGAAATGTCCTCTGGTCTGATGAAACAAAAACAGAAATGTTTGACCATAATGACTATTGTTATGTTTGGAGGAAAAAGGGGATGCTTGCAAGACGAAGAACACCAACCCAACCGTGAAGCACGGGGGTGGCAGCATCATGCTGTGGGGGTGCTTCGCTGCAGGAGGACTTGCAGCACTTCACAAAATAGATGGTAACATGAGGCAGGAAAATTATGTAGATATACGTATTGAAGCAACATCTCAAGACATCAGTCAGGAAGTTAAAGCTTGGTCTCAAATGAGTCTTCCAAATGGACAATGACCAAAGCATTTTTCTTCCAAAGCTGTGGCAAAATGGCTTAAGGACAACAACATCCACATTTGTGGGCAGAACTGAAAAAGCGTGTGCGAGCATAGAGGCCTACAAATCTGATTCAGTTACACCAGCTCTGTCAGGAGGAATGGGCCAAAATTCACCCAACTTATTGTGGGAAGCTTGTGGAAGGCAACCCAAAATGTTTGACCCAAGTTAAACAATTTAAAGGCAATGCTACCAAATACTAATTGAGTGTATGCAAACTTCTGACCCACTGAGAATGTGATGAAAGAAATAAAAGCTGAAATAAATCATTCTCTCTACTATTATTCTGACATTTCACATTTTTAAAATGAAGTGGTGATCCTAACTGACCTAAAACAGGGAATTTTAACCAGGATTAAATGTCAGGAATTGAGAAAAACTGAGTTTAAATGTATTTGGCTAAGGTGTATGTAAACTTCTGACTTCAACTGTACCTGCTTTTTAAGACTCAGCTTTTTGTTATCTAAAGTGATACCCAGGGGGAAATGTCCGAACTGAATTTGGTAAAAGGGCTTTTATGTACTCTGTGCCATCGTCTTGGAACACCATACAAAATACTTTTAAACTGGAAGAACTTGTCTCGATTGGTGTTTTTAAATCACTGATGAAGGATTTTGAGGCTGATTCCCTGACCTGTCAATGTTTTTAATTTGCTGTTTTATATTCTTGTGAATTCAATGGGTTTTACAAGATTACTTGTAGTTTTTCATGTTGTCTGTCTGTAATTGTTTTGTAATGACTTGGTGCTACCTAATATATTTGAAGGGGAAATGAAATAGTTAATTTTTTTTAAACAATGGGTCAGTGATTCAGTGAATATTCCATATAATATTTCAAATGTGTTAGAATCTCTTCCATTGCTTTAGCTTAGCAGTTCTAGGGGGAAGCAGAGATATATCTTTAAGTTGTGTTTGTTCAGAGCTCATCCTTTTTATTTTATTTATTTAACCTTTATTTAACTCCTTCAGTCCTGTCCCACCACACCACACTGAGACCTTGGCTGGGAGCCAAGGCTGCATGTCTGAGACTGACTGACTGCAGTTCTCTTTGCCTGTTGCTTCCACTCCCACCAATAAGAGAGGGGGGGGTAAGGGGCTGCAACCCTCTCCATAGTCCACCTTCACAGTGATGCGACTTGGCCTCCTTCAAGGGGGTAAAAGGGTGAAATGAATCCAGCGATTGTTATGTTTCACCTGCTGCACAGGCACCCCAAAAAGACAGGCTTTTCTCTAACTGCCAAAGCAGCAGAACTACTTAAAACTCTATTACATCATTTCAGTTGGACGGCTTCCAAGCCTGGCTGGGCTCCACACCAACTCTCTGCACTGCCTTCAGCTCTCCTCTTTATGCCCTATGTGGAATAAGTTACTGCACTATTCACAATCACACATGTGTATGTATTTCTTTCTTCTTTTTTGACCTTTACTTGATTCCTTTGGCTTTTTCTCCAACCTCTGCACTGTATTCCCCCATGCAGTCATTCGGTTTGGTCGATCCTCTTCATCCAGTTGACAGAGTATCTTTATTTATGCCAAAACTCATCTCATGTACGCCACTTGAGAGACAGATAGACGTGTGTAACACCAGATTCTGAATGGTGAATTGTGCGTCTCTCTAAGTAAGCCCTCCAGGTGAATAATTGGTGAAAGATGTGCTGCTCCTTATCAGTCAATGGGAATAAGTCTATCAGCAGCTATAGGCCTACAGGAAGGGCTCTGTCATTTAACAGTTGTGAAAAGGTGTTTTTCTTACATCCTCTTCTATACAGTTTTGCCCTGGGGCAGATACTATAGATATAACTGGTCTTTGCTTGCACTTAATAGAACCCCTGAACAGAGAGGGATTGAGGCCAGATAATAGTCAAGTGTTTTGGCGACGGACTGTAGGTTCGAGGCTCCCCTTCTCTACTTCGCTAATTTAATGAGGGGAATTGATATCTCATAAAGAGTAAAAACATGGGTTTTCCTACTGGTTTGTCTCAAATTAAATGGTTGAATCCATAAATGAAAAGATTTATATTGGGGAAATGATTGTATTACTTTTGAAGGCATAATGTTTTGGTGTATACCATTGTTGACGTTGTTGCCTGGTGAACTAATATGACAGAGAAGATTCCTGTATGAGTGCTAGAAATGTTTATCCATGAATTAAATCTCAGAGTGAGTCAACCACATCACGAAACAGCAACACAAACCTCTCGAGAGTCAGAATCGAGTAGAGATACCGATCGAGTGACACAACAGAGGGCACTTTTCACACGATTGATAATGTTATCCCTAGATGGCTCGGGTGTCGCCACGGAAACATGTGGCAACGTTTGTGTCTGAGGCCTGTGATTCATGATGTGCTCCAGCCTGATGTGGGAATGGGCTGACAGACCATTAAGATTAATGGAAGTGTTTGTTGAATCCTACAGCCATGGAGATTAACAATGGGAGGCCCTAAGATGCCCTGTGTTCACTGTAAACACTGATGGACTCTCCAGCTGAAACCAGAGGAAACTTAAGCTACCTGGCTCTCCAGCGATATCAATCTTTTGCATTCCCATCTCTCCCGCCTTGCACTCCATCACCTCCTTCTCACCAATCTATTTATCTTTATTGTTGTTCTTTAGCAGAGCATATTTTGGAGAACTGCTATAGTCGTAATGTATGTATGATACATTGTTAATGTTTCCGTTATCCATACTATGCCTGCCTGTTGATATTGCAGCATCAGCCAGACACACAATGAATTTATCCCCCATCATTATGAGACGTATCAATACAACTTGAACTAAAATCCAGCAAGTTTTTGCAAGTGGTGTGTTAGACCTGACAGAATGATTGTTGCACAAAGTGATGAAGACAGTAGTTTCAAATCAAATCAAATTGTATTAGTCACATGCGCCGAATACAACAGTGAAATGCTTACTTACGAGCCCCTAACCAACAGTGCAGTTACAAAAATTACGGATAAGATTAATGGAAGGTTAAGAGATAAAAGTAACAAGTAATTAAAGAGGAGCAGTAACAAATTACAATATATGCAGTGGGTCATAATATGAGCGTTTTGCTTTGCAAAAGGATGTTGTCACAGCTGTAATGATCACCAGATGTGCAGCTCACTCTCGACTATGTGATAAATTAATGCCAGGAATGATTGTCCTACTGATTGAGGATAACTCTTTTCTCACCCATGTGTTTGTACAGTAAGATACCTTGGCATTAATCTGTCTACGGTTAGTTTATCAAATGTACTGTAAAGCATTATCCTCCGCAGCTGTGTACGTTTCGATCTATTTTGGGTTAATGGTTTGTTCGGTTTATTTGTTTGGGTGATTTGAATTGTCCTTCACTGTTGAGGGTCTAGTGTATTTCCTTAGGTGTTCAGCAGTATGAAAAATATTATGACATGATGCTTTAGCCTCTGATTTTATTATTTGGTTAACTTACTAAGCAAATAAAACAAGGCAACAGTACACATGTCGTCACCCCCTTGGCCCAATCAGTGTACATTTTTACATGACAGATCTCTTTGGCAAGAAGTGTCATTCACCCAAGTTTCGTCAAAATCGGGCCAGTGATGTCTGCGGTATCGCGTGTGACTAACATGCATGCAGTTCGTTACAAAGTCAAACAGATCAAGAGACATAAACAGGTGCCCATTATAGTGCCATCGTGTGTTCCATATGAATGTTCTTGCATATGTTGAGTCTTGACGGTGTTTGCAATATGTGTACCAAATTTTGTTACAACACGAATATCCTTGACTGATTTATAGTGCCTTCGGAAAGTATTCAGACCCCTTGACTTTTTCCACATTTTGTTAGGTTACAGCCTTATTCTAAAATTGATTAAATCATTTTTTCCCTCATCAATCTACACAAAATACACCATAATGACAAAGCAAGAACTGTTTTTTAGAAATCTTTGCTAATTTATTAAAAATAAACTGAAATATTACATTTACATACTGAAAGTATTCAGACGCTTTACTCAGCGATTACAGCCTTCTTGGGTATGACGCTACAAGCTTGGCACATCTGGGGAGTTTCTCCAATTCTCCAATTCTTCTCTGCAGATCCTCTCAAGCTCTGTCAGGTTGGATGGGGAGCGTTGCTGCACAGCTATTTTCAGGTCTTTCCAGAGATGTTCGATCAGGTTTAAGTCCGGGCTCTGGCTGGGCCAATGAAGGACATTCAGAGACCTGTCCCAATACCACTCCTGCGTTGCCTTGGCTGTGTGCTTAGGGTCATTGTCCTGTTGGAAAGCTGTGAAGCAGGTTTTCATCAAGGATCTCTCTGTACTTTGCTCTGTTCATCTTTGCCTCGATCCTGACTAGACTCCCAGTCCCTGCCACTGAAAAACATCCACACAGCATGATTCTACCACCATCATGATTCACCGTAGGGATGGTGTCAAGTTTCCTCCCGACGTGACGCTTGGCATTCAGGCCAAGAGAATTTAGTTTTTCATGGTCTGAGAGTCTTTTGTGCTTTTTGGCAAACTCCAAGCGTGCACTGCGCCCGGCCTGCCACAGGAGTTGCTGGTGCGCGATGAGACAAGGATATCCCTACCGGCCAAACCCTCCCTAACCCGGACGAAGCTAGGCCAATTGTGCGTCGTAGTCGCGGCCGGCCGTGTCAGTGCCTGGGCGCGAAACCAGAGTCTCTGGTGGCACAACTAGCACTGCAATTCAGTGCCCTAGACCACTGCGCCACCTGGGAGGCCCCGAGCTCATTTTTGAGACACATAGCAAAGGGTCTGAATACTTATGTAAATGAATTAGCAAACATTTCTAAAAACCTGTTTTTGCTTTGTCATTTTGGGGTATTGTGTGTAGATTGCCGAGTATTTTTCTTTATTTAATACATTTTAGAGTAAGGCTGTAAGGTAACAAAATGTGGAAAAAGTCAAGGGATCTGCAAACTTTCCGTAGGGACTCTATATGCATTTATGTGCCAGACCATGCCCATGTGAATGTTTATTGTTCAATAGCTGCCATGTTGTTTTAGCCTACCTGTCACGGTTTTCTTCTAACTCCACCTCTGACGAAGAGGTGTAGCAAGGATCGGACCAAAATGCAGCGTAGTTGGTGTTCATGTTCTTTAATAAAGGAAAAACTCAAACATAAATACAAACAACGTGAAAAAATCGAAACAGCCTATGCTGGTGCAAACTAACACAGAGACAGGAACAATCACCCACAAAACACTCAAAGAATATGGCTGCCTAAATATGGTTCCCAATCAGAGACAACGATAAACACCTGCCTCTGATTGAGAACCACTTCAGGCAACCATAGACTTTTCTAGAAAACCCCATTATACCACAATCCCAATACCTACAAAAATCCCCAAGACTAAACACACCACATAAATAAACACATGTCACACCCTGGCATGACCAAAATAATAAAGAAAACACAAAATACTTAGACCAGGGCGTGACACTACCAGTCTGAAAAATATTGCATTTGGAAACCTAATGTCCATAGATGCCACATATCAAGTTTCATGCAGATTGGTCATTCGGTGCCAGAAGAGTAGCGTTTTAAATGTTTTTCACAAATCCAAAATGGCGGAAAATTCATCATGGTGGACTTTATGGGTCCCTGAGGCAAATTAGTTCCTTGTGATGAGAGGTCGAGGTGAGGAGCATGACCTTTCAAAGTATGCATTTTCAATATCTTGTTATAGCGCCACCATCTGGCCAATCAGTGTAATTCTGTGAATGCCGGATCTCTATTGCAAGATGCATCATTCACCCAATTTCATCAATATTGGGTCAGTGCTGTCTGAAATATCTCCCGTGACTAACACATGAAAGTAGGAGTAGACGAAAGGACGGAGAAAGATCCCCAGTTCCCTTCCCAATTTTATAGTGAGGGATAATTAAGATGTTACTTAAAGGGATTTGTGTTGATGTTGCATCAATAAGAAAACAGAAATCATCCATCAACAGAAAAGTTGATCTCATCTACGTATGTGTCGTGCATAGTGTCTAGGCGTAGACACTTGTTATTTGCAATTTAAGTATTATCAAACTGTTTAAGTGCTATGTTATTAAAAATCACCTGAGGTGTGAAGGAGTTGTTTTCACCTCAGGTGATAATCTGTTGAAATTGTCTATGCCAAAGGCCGTTTTCATTATTATGATTCTCACTATTAGTTCCTTAGCAACTGTTCTTAATCTTCTCCTGTCCTTTTTGTCAGAGGTATTTCTCACACTTCTGAGGATGAATGAATTACATGTATTGATAGCAAAGTATCTCATCCTGTGCATTCACTGGAAAAAACTGCCATCACACATAGACAGGGGAAAATATATTCAGCAGTGGAAAGTAATAAATAAGCCCTTATAAAATAAAGATAACCTCTGATTCACCCATTCTGAGAGAGGCTGTGCATGTCCAGAGCAGTGGCGACCTGTGTAGCTATATATTGTTATCATTTTATTTATTTATTTTGTTTGCCTGTTTTGCATGTTTTATTGTCAATAAGACATGTCATATATCAGTTTGCAAACCATGTAAAAAAATGGAGTTAATAAAGCCGCATACAAACATAGTTTCTTTTTTGCTTTCTTGGATAAGGCAGTTCCAAAATGCAGGTGTTTCAGCCTAGTTCAGTGCTTTCTGTGGTGGTGGGGCAGCCAGCAGAAAATACAGAGCATAGGGCAGGGGTGTCAAAGTCAAATGGACGGAGGGCCAAATAAAAAATTTAGCTACAAGCCGAGGGCCGGACTGTTCGAATGTTCATTGAAAAATTTTTAAATGACGCATATAGTCTAGTGAACCTAATTGAACCTACTGAAAACCTAACAAATATATTCCAATATGATCAGATAAATAAAGCAATATTTTCTTATGGCTCTGTCAGTAATCTTTAATTTTCAACAGACACAAAAGACAAATTTCCTTTATATAAAAATCCCCATAACATGAACATTAAATGAAAGAAACCGGTATTCAAGGCACCATCAGTAGCCTATATTTTCTATTTTAGCAAAAGTGGGCTAAATTTACTTCAAAGAAAAAAACAATAATAGCAATTTTCTATCATCCACTCAACTTGGTTTTAAATGCCTTCACTGTACTGTACATATCAGAGATGACACGATCCCGACCCTGCAGCTGCAAGTTCATTGCATTCAGATGACTCGTAATGTCACACAGAAAAGCCATTTCACACAGAAACATTTCGTCTCGGAGTTGTGTTGTGTCTTTCCCTTTGCTGTCCAAGAACAGACAAATCTCCTCACGAAGCTCGAAACATCTTTGAAGCACCTTTCCCTGGCTTAGCCATCGCACCTCTGTGTGATAAGGCAAATCACCATGCTCCGTTTCTAACTCCGTCAGAAATGCCTTGAACTGGCGGTGATTCAAACCTTTGGCTCTGATAAAGTTAACTGTGCGCGTGATGATGCTCATTACATGCTCCATTTTCAAGGCTTTACCGCACAACGCTTCCTGGTGTATGATACAATGATAAGCTGTCAGCTCACCTGTCGCGTTTTCCTCTTGCATCTTTTCCCGTATCTTCTACACCAGTCCGCTCCTGTGTCCACACATCGCAGGTGCTCCGTCGGTTGTCAAACTCACAAGTTTTTCCCAAGGCAGCTCCATCTCATTTACACATCTTGACACCTCTTCATACAAATCATGCCCCGTAGTTGTGCCATGCATAGGACGTAAAGCCAAAAACTCCTCTGTCACGCTTAGGCTGGAGTCCACTCCGCGGATGAAAATTGACAACTGGGCAATGTCAGAAATGTCGGTGCTCTCATCCACAGCCAAGGAATATGCAATGAAATCTTTTCCCTTTTTCACAAGCTGCTCTTTTAGATTGATGGACAACTGGTCTACTCTCTCGGCAATGGTGTTTCTGCTCAGACTCACATTTAAAAAGAGTTGCCTTTTTTCTGGGCAAACTTCGTCACAAACTTTAATCATGCAGTTTTTGATGAAATCCCCCTCCGTAAATGGCCGGGCTGATTTAGCGATCTCTTCTGCCAAAATAAAACTGGCCTTGACAGCAGCCTGGCCTTTTGATTTGGCTTTTTTGAACAGAGCCTGTCGAGATTTGAGGCCTCGTTTTAATTCCTCTGCCTTTTGTAGCCTTTGTTCCATGTCCATATTCTTGTTTTTGTCCGCGTGTTTCGTTTCATAATGTCGTCTCAGATTATACTCTTTCAGTACCGCCACACTTTCTCCACACAGAAGACACACAGGTTTTCCAGCTACCTCCGTGAACAAATACTCCGACTCCCACCTTGTTTGAAACCCCCGGTTCTCAGTGTCCACCTTCCGTTTTGCCATTTTTGATGGGTATCTGAAAGTTAATTTTACTGTGATGCTGACAACTGCTGTGCCAATAAATATTGAAATGAAGCAGCCTACTGCTCGGTGCGTCACCGTTGCATTGTGGGAAATGTAGTATTGGTGCGTGTAAAAGATCTGCGGGCTGCCGGCTTGCTGCGGTCTGCGGGCCGGTTCTAATAACAAATCAAGATCATCCCAGGGGCCGTAAAAAACCTTCTCTCCGGCCCGCGGGCCTTGACTCTGACATATGTGGCATAGGGGATGGTAATGTTCTCTAGTTGCGCCGTGATTGACTCAGTGTTCTGCCACTCATTCGGACACTATGTCACCACAAAATCTACGAGGAGATCTTGAAAATTCATACCCCTTGGGTGCTGCCATATAGTTACATTACAAGTGCTCATCCAAAAGGTCTCAAGGTCATTGACCACAGATAAAATGACGTTATATCTACTGTAACTTTGATTGGACTGATCATGTCAATATCATACTTTCAAAATCTTAGCTAGCAAGCTAGACAAGCAGTCATCGTCATGAATCAAATCGACAATCTACTGGCAAATCCTGTTCAAACCTTGTCATATGAAGATAAATTATACATAAAATGTATCAGTTCTCATTTTCCATTGGAAATAAACATTAAACATTCAACACCATGGGCCAGAAAAGGTTGAATGCAATCCAGCATGACTTCTGCCACGTTCGGTAATCCAACTAGGAATTCCAAGTCGGGAACTTGGGCCTCTTTCTGTCACGCCTTGGTCATTGTATCTTGTGTTTTTGTTATATGTTTGGGTAGGCCAGGGTGTGACATGGGTTTATATGTTGTATTTCGTATTGGGGTTTGTATTAATTGGGAGTGTGTATTATTAGGGGTGTGTCTAGTTAGGCTTGGCTGCCTGAGGCGATTCCTAATTGGAGTCAGCTGATTCTCGTTGTCTCGGATTGGGAACCGTATTTAGGCAGCCTGAGTGCGCGTTGTAATTCGTGGGTGATTGTACCTGTCTCTGTGTTAGTCACCAGATAGGCTGTAATTAGTTTCACTCGTTTGTTGTTTTCGTATTTTCAGTTATTTCATGTACCGTATTTTCTTCATTAAAAGTCATGAGTAACCTACACGCTGCATTTCGGTCTGACTCTCTTCAAACGACAGACGAAGTTCATTACACTTTCTAGAGACCCGACCTGAAGATCACTGACATCAGGATTCAAACCTTGTTTTTTTTCAGAGTTCCCAGCTGTCTTGAAAGCACCATAAATCCAGAGAATGAAAGACCTTGATGACAAAGTTTGATGACAAAATTTGCATGGTGCTGAAACTAAAGGTCTACTGTTGGGACAACTTTATGTAGGCCCTAACAGTTTATGGGCACTGTTTGTCACCGTTATAGTGCAATGAACGTATTGTTTAGTGTTGTGTGGTGGCTTTGCTGGCATGCATCTAAAAAATATATTTTGAGTTTGCCCCACCAAGATTTACATACTAAAATCACCAATGCGGAGTAGCCATCTCAATCCAGAGCAGTGATCTCACTTGTCTTATTAGGACAAAGATGTACACTTCACGACAAATTACCTCCAGTGGCTTCACGCAATTAAAAATGAAAGCATTATTTCCATAATTATATATGAAAAAGCACTGATAGATTAATAGCTATGATGACTTTTTTAACAAAAAGTGTTAAATTCCCCTTTCTGCTTTTACCATCACTCTGACATGGGAATAGTTATTGATGATATTTTAGAGTGTGTATTGACATATAAAAGGAGAGCAACATATGGTGGGATGACAAACATTCCAGTTCATGTTTTAACGCTCTCAATATTCAAGATTGATAATATCATAACACATTTATACATGCTTTGAACAAGTTTCCTTAACATCGTCCTATGTTGATTCATTTGCACTAATGAGTGAAGCAGTTCTTCTTTTACGAACCAACTTTTCTGTGGTGATGGGTTTAAATATGTCTCAATAGCCCCAGCCATGATTTACTTGCAGCAGAAGCATTGCATTTCTGTCTCTCAGTGCTCTAGCAGAAGAATGATTTACAAACTCATGTTCACGCTCAGCCATGGCCATCTATTATGTGTTGACAGGCTTGCTCGAAATGTGAAGCGTTACGCAGATGCACAAACATTGTGTTTTTTCAACCAATGCTGTAATTGTTTTAAATTTATAGACTTGGGATGCCTTGGAGGGGAATCTCAGGTTGCAAAAACACATTTGTGAGGGGGTTTTGTTGGTGCGGTGACGAGGGATTTGATTCCGTGATCCAGATGACATTACATATATGCTATGTCCTGTTTCATCCCATTAAGGTATGATTGATGCTCTTTTGAAAAACATATTTACAGCCAGACAGGTGTCTCTATCCCCGTGAATTCTTACACAAATGTTGCTGTCTCTGTATGTTTTATTGGCCTTATGGTGTTTATCCCATAGCTACAGACACACTTCTCCTCTTGTCTGAGGTAAACCTGGAGGCAATATTGATTTCACACTCTGTCAGACATTCTCTAACACAACTCTATTTGAACAGATCCAACACGGTGTTGTATTGCGGCTAAAGTCTTGAGGTCACAGTAGGATATACCTTGTGTAGCAGATGCATGTCTCTATACCACTTGATGGGGAGCACATCAACTATTTTTTTAAAGAGAAAGAAAATGGCCTTCAAATGTGTCACCATTGTTGTCATCATTGCTTGTTTAACTTCACTATGGATGTCTTTGCACAAGAAATCAATGTGGTTTCATGAACATATAATTACCAACTTTGCTGTAGTGGCAGTTATTGCTATATCAAAAGACACTCCCGTAGTAAAAAGTTAATTAATTTAATGACCGAATCAGGAGCTGTTTTCCTCATATAAACAATATACCATCGGTTGTGGTTTTGTTAGAGTATGTGCAAAGTAAATGTCCCATGCACCTGCACAAGCTGGCATGCTTTGAAAGCCTCCTTCCCAGTGCATAAATGAGTGATTGAGCAGTGAAAGTTACAGTTGAGGGATACACCTGGCCTTTTTTTGGAGGGAGAACGTTTCATGTATTCATGAGCAGCCCCGTGAACCTCGGGGGACGCTCTCTTGGCTGAATGGCTTTATTAGTGCCTTTGCGGTCATTTTAGCCCCTCTTAAATGGAGCACCACTTAGCCATTTGATGAAGTAACGCTGGGCCCATTAGCTGTGAGCGCTCCACACACGGCCATGATGGTGACGACTGACATTGGTGGCAGCTGGTCCGACCGACGACATCCAGCCAAAAGCGTGAAGAGAGAAGGAGGGTGGTGGAAAACTACACACTTTCTCCACTTCTTAATGTTCACGAGTATTGTCAAAAGCTCTTGAAAGGGAAAGAAATGATGTCTGGTTAGTTAGATCCAGCTCTTAGTTTTTTGACATGTTTAGTAAGATGTTGTTAAACTGATGTAGCTTTAATGAGGTTTACACAAGTGTATGAGTTCCACCAGATTCTATGAATATTATCTCAATGTTGGGATATGTAAAGAATAATATTATAAATTTTATATCAGAATATGTGCAAAAATATTCAAGGGAAATTTAAAGTTGCACTGAAGTGTACATAGATGAACAGGAATGACATTTACTCTTACGGGTGCCCCACCCCCAAAAAATCTGAAAATCCACGTCCTTAACAGGCCATGCTTCCTGAAAACAACATTTGGATTACATTAAAAAGACCCAGCTGCTAGGTCAACCCAACTGATTGTTTAAGAAATGATGGTTAAATGAACCCATGTTTGGGTATTCCAAACATTTTTTAGAGTGGAGTATTTCTTCCTGAAAGCAACCTCCATTGCTGACAATGTTTTGCTACAGTCTTTGGAATAGTTTCAATAGAGTTTCTTGTCATGCTATGTGCCGTGTGTCCATTAAAACTTGAATTGAAGTTGTGGAATGTGGAAGAACTTGAGGAACTGTAACACTTGCATTGCAAGTGTTGAGGTGAATACGGTCAGTCAGCTCTTGTCAAAGACGAGACAATCCAGAGGTACTGAAACACATGCATCTAAGCCTCTGTGATGATCTCTGTGGTCTTACATACACATTCCACTGCTTAACATGTCATGCAAAGAAGCACACCACAGGATGCTGTCCCTGTGAATGAATTTAGTTGTGTGACAGGGAGTGTGTGTTCTGTAAGTGTGGCTCTGGACAGCTAAGGAATGTCCCTGGTCTACCCGGTCGAGTGAAACTGCATCGAAACTGGAGCTCAAGTACCACCTCAGCCGAACAGGGATACCTGCAAGCCTGTGGTAACCAAGAACAGATGCCAGCCTCACACATTCAACTGCTTGCTTCTTTTAGCATATCTATCATCTGCAAGAACAACTTAAGCGTGAAGAAAATGACACGCTGCAAGGAAGGTTGAAGGAACTCATAAAGTTCATATTTTTTGCTGCCAGCGGTAGTAAGAGCAAGGCCGTCTCAATTTGTTCTGTAATTTTACAGGAAGGTCTTTTCCTGCCAGAGGTCAAATTTTGCAGTTAACCTTTCATAAGTAGACATGAACAGTTTGGTGTCAGACAACAGGGGACATGTTATTAAAACAGACATAATTACACTTCAGCAGTTTAGAGTGGCAGGTTCAATTGCAGACAAGTCGTAATTTCCCCTCGACCTTTCCGTAGATACATAGGCACATACAGTATATCTACTGTAGGCATCTAGCTAACATGACAAACAAACAAGACAGGCAGGTGATAGAATATGGTGATTGCCAATTTAATTTCAATTTCATTGCTACTCAGTGATGTTACAGCCTGGTGATGGCTCCATTATTTAATTCTGCAGACAATAAGTTTTGCGGAAA